>NC_026005.2:78164855-78464855 GCF_000442705.2 Elaeis guineensis | reverse complement strand
GGTGTGCTCATCTGCCTGGCCATTGGTTGCTACCTTCTTCAAGAGCACATACGGGCATCGGGCGGCTTCAGGAACTCTTTCACACAGAGTCATGGCATATCAAATACACTCGGTATCATTCTTCTATTGGTCTACCCGGTCTGGCGCATGGTGCTGCGTTTTCTTTAAGAGAAGGATATCAGTATTGTTTGTTAACGCAATATATATGTTGCGGATAACTAGTTTCGACCATAATTAATTAGTTGGTTGTAAGGCTTGAAAAACTCTACTGGGTGCTAATAATGTTAATGAGATGGTAATGCTGGGGTTATTTGCTTTGGATGTATGCAAGGACAAAACTTGTGCATGAGCACCTAATCAGCAATTGAGCCTGTTTTATGCTTCAGAAGCCCGATCATGTTTGTAGCCATCTAATTACATATATTTGGAAGTGCTTGGTTGAGGGAAGTGGGGGTCTGAAATCGGAATGGCAATGAGTGACTCCTATTCCAACCATTTGGTTGGAAAGGATCCTATTCCGATTCTGATTCTGGGATAGAACGGGATGGCCCAATCTACATAGAACTCAATTTCTATCCTCCTCTATGGATTTAAATTTTCATTCCAATTCTAATTTCAGTCACGAACTAAGCAATTCAGAGGATTTGGCCATTCCGATTTCGATTGCAAATCATTCCAATTCCGATTATGATTCCGATCGTGAACCAAGCACTTCTAAACATCAGAGGCCCAATAACATGTATGCCGAAATAATTACATTGATTATTATGTGAACCTCATTTCTCTCTCCTTCTTTCTCTTCAAGGATGATTAAGCTGCTCTCTATTACATCACTTGAATTAAGTAGGCAACCTTTGAGATTGTCTAAACTATGGAGTTTACGGATATCGAATATAGCATGTGGAAGTCTATGCAAAGTTTAGTGCATGAAAGTCGTGAGGAAGGTTGGTGTGGAACGTTGTCCTCCCACTTCTCTCATTTCAGGAATTATTATTGATTGGATCAGATCAACTACAAAAGAATACGGCTATATTATCCTTTTTTTTTTTTTTTTTCTTTCGTTCATATTTGTGCATGCCCCTTATTGGTTGGACTGGTCCATCACTAAGCTAATGGATCTGGTCCAACCAATTATTTTTCCTCTCCGTTCGCTAGATCGCTGAATACAAAACAAACAAAGCTCGATCGATCACACTGAATCTCCTCGCTTGGCGAATGGATCCATATCTAGGTGGTATGTTGTCAATGTTATTCTGCTTGCCCCCTCTCATCTCCTCTTCCACACTTCCACCTACCTCCCCTCCCTCTCTCTCTCTCTCTCTCTCTCTCTCTCTCTTCCTTCATAATCATATGTGCACATAAAATTATTTAAATGTAGAAACAAACCACCAGGAGAGCGACTAAAGTGAACTCTTTCATGCTCAGGATTCATAGCAAGGACTGATTGGTGGCTTTGCTTGCTAGGCAAAGAGAGATGGCAGGAGCGAGCAGATTGGTGAGGACTAGTGGAGCACTCCAATCCAATCACGTATCTCCTTCCTCTTGTTGGAGGTCCATTGTTTGTCATGCTTGTACTAAGATCATATTCCTAATTTATCCTTATATCCTGTTCCAATTCTAGTTAAAATAGTTTGTCTTGCAAAACTTGATTGGCTCAGTTTTGTGTTTCATTGAGATAATCAATGCCCTGCATCTCTGAGTAATGCGGTTACTCATATGGTTTTCCGATTCATGATTGTTACCTTGAAAAATTAAAAGAACTGCACAAGCACTTGATTTTCAATTGATGGAGGCGAAGATTTGAAATTTGCAAGATTTCTTCCGGCTTTCGAAGTGTTCCACCCCGTTGACAGATTACAGGGTTGCTTCCTTGTTCTGAAAACATTTTTTGAGTACTTCACGGGTGGATCAAGGAGGCATCATACAGCCACTCGTCGAAGCTATAGATACAAATTCCCCGTGCTCCTAAACCGTATGTTACTTGCAGCTTCTTTATCCTTCAGATCATATCCCTACTTCATTATTCACACGGTAACATGTCCATAACTTTATCACCGACGGTCATATTTCTTGTTGGATTTGTGCTTGTTGGAATTGTGCTGCTTTTGGGATGGGGATGCATATATAAAAAGATGGCGAATTGCCGAATCTCATTTAACCTCACGGCAAGATTCCTATGCTCAACTAAGAAACTCTTGGTGCTCGTAGACATTTCATAGGGAATTTCATAATATTACTAAATAATTTTCAGAAGCTCGCAAAGACTATGGAGATGCAGCCAATACCAGGGGCAAAATTCAGCAAATACCAGAGGCAAAATCAAAAATTGGGCATTCCATGCCATTGACACTTCAAAGATGGGTCCCAGACAAGTTTAAGAATGTGCCCTTGGCCGGTGGCTGGGACCTGGCTTGCTTTGCCGGAGCCGTGAATTATAGTGTTGAATCACTCCATGAGAAAAGGAAGCACCTGCTCATAATTCTAAAACAGATTTAACAAACGCCTTTATTAATTGCTTGCCACAACTACCACAAAAGATTGGTGCGGGAGGGCCGGAAAATGCTTTGCACTTTGACAGAAAGGAAAATTAATTGGCCAGAAATATAATAAAAGAAAATAGAATGCAGAGAATGCCACGGTGTGGCATAATTATAGGCACGCCTCCGATACAGGAAACTCGTCTCAGACATGAAACAACCTTTCATGCGAACAACATATAGTCGAAATCAACTCATCACCACTGCTTCATATCAATATACAAAGCACCATCTCCACTGTTTTATCAAGCAACCCAGCTGTATCTGCCAGAACTCAAGCACCAAGTTCTGAGCTGATAGAAAACGACCGAGGAAAATATCTTCTTTGAAAAATCATGCTTCAAGATCACAGAAAAAGCAAGCTAGCTGGAAAGGATATAGCAGCTCCCGGAGGAGATGAATGTCGACCTAAGAAAGCTCAATATTGGAGTCTGATAAGTTGCCAACCGAGATGATGGCAGGAGAATTCTTTGAGATCACACATAAATAAAACCGTGCAGCCGGACCAACGTGACATTAAAAAAACATACACAAATGAAACGTCTGCATACTTATTTAAGCTTGCGAATACTTAAATAAAAGTATACCTCCACACAGATACAGAAGCCTAAAATACTTGAACCTTGTGATCCACATGAATTCTATTTTAATGGAAAGCATCCACAGCCTCTAGCGTCTTGCATCATCTGTCTTGTGCCAACTCCCAAATACTCGTCAACATCCCGAGTGACTGGGTCGGAGGGCAGAGAACAAAACAACAATTGTATATTCCCAACTGGATGCCACAAGAGAGACCGCTTGACAAACACCATGGACAATACAGGAAATATAACATTTTGATCCATTTAAGTTTCCACCAACCACAATCCCAGCTGCTAATTTACAACACTTTAACTACATGCTTGGAAAGAAGAAGTCCTTTACACCACACAGCATTTAATGTGCAAACAACAGTATCAGCTGATCCTGGTGACCCCTCGGGACCTCTTATATTTATTAGCTGCTGGAGTTGATATCCCAGCCACTCCCGACCAGTTGATGGTAAGTTGTGAGCTTCAGCCGTGATGCCTAGACAGCTAATGGCACCTGCTAATATCATTGTCTATAAAATTCGGCTGTTGTCATTCACCTTTCATTTTTGGTGTAACTGATGCAACACTTTTCAACTCCCAATAATGTTGGCTGATGATATAACCAACTTGGTATGTGAGAGAATGACGTGTAGCTTAAATTTAAATTCTCCAAAATATACATCATTATGCAATCCTTAAATCCGCAAAATGTTCAACAGTGAGCAGGAAAAACAGGAAAAGAATAATCATTATCTTAATCATAATCAACAATCCTTGCCTTCATTTGGTAAATGAGATGATAAGTACAGCCATGGAGAAAATTATACCCACACCACATGTACTTCAAGACCTACAATTTTTTCACTAATTAATCTGCAAAATAGAATAGCTATTCCCATTCAATCAAGAGTTTTGAGCAGTTTTTCTGATACAATTTGTCCTTGGTAAACAAAAGAGGAGACGACAAATAACATGATAAGAAAACAGAAAGAGGAAAGGGGAAAAAAACCAAAATGGAATGAATTCAACATAATATAAGAATAGGATATATGATAAAAAAAAAGCAAATATGAAAGACTGTTACCCTTAATGATGATATTAAAATTCCACACCTTTGTCTACATTGAGGCCAGAAGTTCTCTCATCTCTGACACTGTGGGAATAGTCTCATTTGGATAAATCTTAGCAACTAGCTGAAGAAAGCTTCCATATTTATCCAAAAACTCATTCTGCAATACCAAAATAGTGCATGTGTCAAACATTACCACATAAACATAAAATGGTATAATTGACAGGCATTATCTCATTAATATAGATTTTAAATAACAATCATTTGTATTCACACAAAAGGTTTCTTCAAGCCATACAATTTGCATTTACTTCCTGTGTCTTGGCATGTGCTTGTGGTTAATCTAATTCAGTGAAATAAAGTGGATCATCCATATGCTTTATGAGACTTCCCTTATCACCATAGAAATTTAGCAATCACGTAACACATTAGAGGGAATCACCTGTGCATAATACCTGCCCTCACACCCCCACATTTTCAAAATGCAGCGGATGATGTTGTATATGTGGCCATACGTATATGCAGTCCCCTGACTGCACAGCCATCCTCAAGCAACTGCTATATGCAGTCTGGCAAAATATGGCCCAAAAATATAATTTACTTGGTACCATATGAAAATATGTGTCACAGGATTAGCATTATGACTCCACATGCAGCCTACTTATCATTATATGACTAAGTATAATGGCCTTCTAACATTATGTGACCGCATATGTAGCCACTTTTATGCAGGCCAAAGCATGTTTTAGATGGTTTGGTTGGATGATTATTCCAGATCGGCCAGATACATGTTCATTGATAATATAAATACGTTAATTATGCTATAATTACTGCTGTTGAGAATTAAATGCTAAGTAGTGATCACTAATTTCTTGATGTTATTCTTATTATTATTTTTATTAGTTATAAAATATTAATTATTATTATATTTAACACAAATTATTTTTATTTAAGACACTAGTTTCATAAGTGCCAGCATACGTAGAAATGCTTATGTGCTATGCGGCCCCTTGCCCACCCACATACTGCAACCGCTTTCTAAAACCTGGCCTGCTCTAATATCACTTATGTCATCCTCATCTTTATCTTAGTTTAAAATTGAATTTAAGATTGTGAGGGTGGTTTCTTTTGGAAATATCTTATCTTGCAATTGCTGATAGATCTTCAACTCCTCCAATGGACCAATTGAGTTGCATGCCATGTAGCACTTCATACTTCGTTTCGGGTCAACTAACTTTTGAACTACATAATCTAGAGGTCCATCTCCATTGTGGATCCACCATACAGATTATGCAGTAATCCTGATCAATCTCTCCATCCTTTCATTGAATAGATCCAAGGAAAGGAAGGGGATCTTTCCAGAGTATTCTTTTATTCCACGATTCTAATTGAATCCTCATCTCCCCAATACTCCCAATAAAGTTGCAATTAAATCGATATTACTATTCTTTAAAGCTTTCTTTCACTAGCTCTACATTATTGTGCGCCACTTTGCATGTCTCATCAACCAACATTATATCACTTGGGAATAATATACACAAGGAACCAATTAGTATGATGAATCCATTTTTTATAAAGTTATTTTGAAAAACTTTGCCCTATTTCACATATTAGACTGCTTTTCACAACCTATTTTAGCCATTTTGTGAATGCTAGCCTGATACAAATTTAGAGCAATTCAAAGGCATCCAAATCAAAAGTGCACTTGCTACTTTCCATTCAATAAAAAAAACGCAAAGCAAGAAATTTGATCATATTGCTGCTTCATATAAACAAACAATCAATCAAGAAATTTAACACACACAAACAGAAATATGATAAACACGCTCAGAGCATATCAATAGGCAAACCTTGCATTTATCCCATAATGAAGGCAACAACTCTTCTGAAGTCAAATTTTTCTGTAACTTCCTATACATCGCACTGATTGTCTTGTCCAGCTGTCAGCAAAGGGGTTAAAAATTATCTATAAACTCTACTGAAGATGAAAAATGCGGTTTTCATTGTGTTCTTACTCCTGATAAGCTAGATTTCAATGTTTTTCGGAGATCCACTTTTGACATTCCAACTTGAAAAGGAATCTGAATATGCAAACAGCAGATACTGTCAGCCATAACAACCAGCAGAAACACATACAAGTGTATAACTTTCCCCACCTCCCCCACCACCCCCCCCAAAAAAAAAAGAGAGAAAGCAGTCATTGAAAAGAATAAATAAAAGCACCAAGAAAAAATAAAGATAGTAAAAGTGGGGAAGGGAAAAAGTTTAAAAATCCTACATAAATCTACTTTGATTAGAATTCATAAAACTACAGCAAAATTAATCGCAAGTCATTGAAAGGCTAAATAACCTAGAAAAAACTATATGCAGTTGTTGCTGGGCTGCTTGTGTTGACTGGGGCCAACCCCCATTGCAATCATTAAAGGAACCTAGCAAGCAAGTATGATGTTATGATAGCTTTATTTATTTATTTGAATATGATGATAGAAGTTACCTAAATTTACATCTATCAAGGGCATCGTACTTTTTTACTAGCTATGGAACAGAATGCCTTCTAGCAGAGCCCAACCATCTCAAACTGAGATTAGGGGAAAGCAAGAACATATGTTTCACTCACCTCCTCTGATGGAATCGTGAATGTCAATTCCTCAATTCTACGAGCAAACTGAAATAATTTTTCGAAGTGCTGCAAAGAAATAGTTATATACATGAGAAACCATCTTCCAAATATGTATCCCAATTAAAATCTAAAACATGGAAAGGGCGTAACAAATGCCTCATGCAACAACCTAATTAGCTTTGCTAGAAATAAGCAGTGAAATAGAAATGAAAATATACTTACAATATAAATAACCATATTGATATGGCGCAAGCAAGCTTGCTCATAAGATTCACTTGCTTGATGATAGAATTTTGCAAGTGTGGGAACAACATTGGCTAAATCATAAAGGCTGCAACCAAAGAAATACTTCAGGTCAGTAAAATTGATACCATGTTCTAATCAAAATGAGATGAGACTTGTTGCTTAAGCTGAAGCATATAATCTTTCTGTCAATATGAAAATAAACAGGTCAGCAGAAAAAGAAATTAGAGGTATGCCATAACCGAAACCAGCAAAACTTTATCTCACATATTATTAAAAAAGGCATCAGAAAATAAACCAGTTAAAATCTTAGCAACCTGTTCTGGAAAGCTGCATAATTCTCTAACAGTACAATGTCCGAATATTTTGGGTCAGTCTGTGCAATCCTCTCCAAAGTCACAAACATTATGCTAACCTGTTCCAAAGCATCAAATGTTTTTCTCCAAAGTCAAAACATAATGATAAGCTAGTATACATAATATCAACCAGCAGGGAATCCTGTATTAATACATCAAAATATCACAAGCCTGGTCATTTCAAAACGGTGCTGATTAACTTTTTGAAAAGACAGGCTACCTTACATAGTTGCATAGAATGTAATATGTCAAGTCCAAATGGTACTTGTGCCTGTACCACTTCAAACATTTTATCTTTTTGTTGAAAGGAAAAGGAAACATTTCAATAAAAAGTGATGAGTGCCTGAGTACCATCATTGACAATAGAATACTCACAATTTTTGTATATGCCTGGTCAACCAAATCCCTTGATTGCCCCTGGATGTATTGCTCCATACGTGTTGCAAGAGAAGCAAATCTATGAATTAAGACAACAAATCTAAATCATTTTGAGTAATGAAGAATTTGAACATCTAGGGTATGTGCTAAATGCAGATGGAACAGAACTAATTTTTCAACCAGACCATTGATGGAAATAACATGGACATAATAGATATATTCTGACTACATATTTTTGCACCCAAGGCTTCCTTGTCAGATATACTACTTTCAAATGATACCACTGGCATCTTAGGCATAAGATTAATTGATAGTGCAGCAAAGAGGGGTGAATCCCGAGCAGGACAGTTCCTTGAGAACCATCCACCACATATACTATCACTTTCACAGTTAAAATCATTTAAGATGATCCTTTTTCTAGAGAATGAAATAATGTCAGTTCACTATATATTCAATTATTTAAATGGAAAGGCACTCCCCATGAGATAGGCCTCCCAGTGGTGATCTGGCAGGCCTTGGTTCAATCTATATATAGGGAGAGAAGAGTGCATATATACCCAACAATTGAAACCTGCCATCTACTGAATATTGAGGGTCCCATTTGTCAATACAACCAAAGGGTTTAGTGCATAGTTTTACAATGTAAGTGGGTATCAGTCAGCATCCCATTTTAAGCTGGCAGTGGTTCTACTCTTTTAAAATCAAGAAGGTAAAAAGTTGGTGACAGGCTTCTTCACATTGCACAAATGCTTCATGCTCATAGTGGAGCAATAAGACTTTGGGGGCGATCAGTTGTATGGTTCATGAGGTGGGGGTGACATATATAAAGCACATCTTTGCTATAATAATGATATGGATAAAGGATCACATTGTAAGCCCCGCTTAGCCCACTATCACTGTTTAACTGGGATTTGATTTACAGTGTAGGGATGACATTAACAAGAACACCTCACATACAAGAAGACCAACAGGACAGAGAATAGGATGGTTGGATAAGTTGTAGCCATATGAAAAATACACTTATTTCCCATGGAATTAAGTAGTCTAGTTCAGTGAGATAAGCTAGATTTTTGGGGGAGAGTTCAAAGGGCCTTTTTCCCTGTTCCAAAAAGTTTATGTCTAAAGCCAACAGCAGATGCATAAATTACTAATCTCACCATGAACTTTACAATGTCGAAAATTCGAACTAGGTCCATGAGTTAGCCAAGAAGTAGAAAAGAAAAAAAAAAAATCTATATTGCGAATTAACTCATGAAAACTTACAAAATGTGGTTTTCGTTTGGACCAACAGGTTCGATTGACAAGAACATCTTCTAGAGAATTAGTTTGCAGATGCATGTTTAGGAAAATGAAATGCAGTGAAATTTTATCAGATGCAATAAGAGGCATATAACAAGCGAGGCCAACAGACTCCCAACTGAATGCACCACCATGTTTAAAGAGAATTAAGAAATTCAACAGAGGGCCCATGACAATTTAAAATGTCCATCCAATGAAATATATATCAGCAAGGTGATTCAAACAAAAAATAAAAAATTGCATACATGTAAAACTATAACCTTCAAGGATTTTC
The DNA here is from genome assembly GCF_000442705.2 of Elaeis guineensis. Taxonomy (NCBI): domain Eukaryota; kingdom Viridiplantae; phylum Streptophyta; class Magnoliopsida; order Arecales; family Arecaceae; genus Elaeis; species Elaeis guineensis. The sequence goes on along the minus strand of NC_026005.2, from coordinate 78,455,507 downwards.
TTCTTTTTTTTTTTTTGATTAAAAGGAAACTAATGGGAATGTAGTCCCATTAGCCACCAAGTTTTATTGACAAAGAAAGATATGTACAGGCGTAAGTACTTCCCATAAATGGGAAGAATACAAAGAATGTACAATCAGATGATCCAAAAGACCTCCCCATCAGAGAACTTCAAGGAATGTTGCTAGCATCAATATTGCATTTTTGACAAATGAGTGGCGCAAATTGCTAATAACATGTGAATCACTGTATCATACAATGATTTATTGCCATGTTAAGTGTAGCTAAGCTTGCATTATCAGCTCAGTTCCTGTGTTAGGCATCTAGATCATATGAAACAGAAATCAGCATGAGAAAGCTGGCACTACTGGTGGTCCATTAGGATAACTTTTCTATGTTAAGGGATGAGTGAAAATAGAAGCAAAGGTTGTGTGATAATTACTGGTAATCAATAATGACCAAGTTATGGAATGAACACACCTAGTCTGGTATACATCTAAATATAAAAGCTCATAAGATCTAAAGATAAATAGGATCTTGCAATGACTTTAGTAGTTTTTGATTCTTCTTATCAACAGCCTTCTATCATTCCATCAATTTTGGTTGCATATTTAAGTTATAACAGAGTAAAAGATTAGCACCAACAAAACAAACTGTTAGTGACATGATATGAGTTTCCCACTAGCCTACAGATCTACTAGTCTGTCTCGTTGTTGTGTAATCTATAATTTTCATGGCATCAATCTGCAAGCAGAAACTTTTTGATTACATTTAAAAGGAGAAGTTTTAGCCAAGAAAAGCAAACAAGACAAGAAATAAAATCAACTAATCTAGCAACATGAAACAGGAATTAATCAAAAGCATAGTTAATAATAATTACAGTTAAGCAAGAAGACTGAAAACATGGTGAAGACATCTGACCATACAAGTAAACAAGCTTAGAAATTCAAAAGCAGAAATAGTTAACCTTGGAACATAGGGTACAACACCCATTGGTCGAACATTGCGTTCATGTCTTTCAATTTGGTAACAAGCATCATCCACAAACTGCAAGGAACATGAGTAATTAACAACATATTTGATTAAGGCATTTCCCTAAGAAAAGGACAAGTGCAATATCATGTGGCAGTATGCCCAAACCCTGCTGAAGTGAACTGAAATTCTGGTCTCCAGGTCATCAAGTAACAGACGCACAAAGCCTGCTGCATCAGCTTTCTGACCAGAAAGGTAGCGCTCTGTAATCCCATGCATTGATATGCAGCACATAGGATCAATCTTGCATGCCCAATCTACCACTGAGTGGAAATCTTCCTAATAAAACAGAAAGTAGTAATAACAAGTTACTGAACTTCAAAAAACTAAAGATATGTCAGGTTGTCTTACATAAAATATATTTTTTAATAACTGGTCAAAGACAACCACTAAAATAATATAATACTACTGTTGTCCTCAAAATAATAAATATAAGTAATGATAATAATCAATAAGTGGGAATGATCAAGTGCTTGTATGAAACTAGAAAAGTTTTGGGTCAAATTTGCACTTGAAATAGTATAGGAAGAAGACATGCAAAATCCAGTCACATAACTGTGTAGTAATGAGTATGCTGTGCTTGACTTCATCGTAAGCAGCTCCGAGATTTTCTTCCCCTCAAAGAAATTAGAACCCAAAAGGTACATTCAAGTTATCAAAAGTAACAGACTTTTCCACATCAGACATGTACATTGCAGATGCATGAATAGAGCCCATGATCGAAAATTGTTTTCATCAACCAAATATTGTGAAAAACTCTGGAAAAAGTTGAAGTCAATTTTCATGACAAAAACTTGATGTTGAAGTGCACATAATGAAAATTATCAAAAGACAATATAAAATATGAATTTAAATAGTTGAATGATTGGTTCATTGACATGTAAGGCAAACAAAGGGGCCTACAAAGATTTGTGATGAATATGTTCAAACAAAAATCTAAAGCAGCCTCAATAGTAAAAACTAGTCAAAGCTGATCAACAACTATTAATGAAGTTTTAACCATGTCTAACAGCTCTTGACCACCTAAGCAGGTGCTCAAAAGACAGGTAAATTTTGGAGTATTCCATGAAATGCATGGAAACCTATGATGAACTACCCACATCTCTCGAAAGACTTTTTTTCAAAAGAAGAGTGAAAAGAATTGAAGAGATCTGCATTTTTTTTTAAATTATATTTTTTGTGAGCACTCATCTAACTAGAGTCCTCTGTCTTTAGATGCACACCTGTTATGTGTGCTATTTATGCAAACATGCCTACACACTGCGAGAACAAAAAACATCCCCATCATGGTGCAGACACTACATAAGGCTGGCAAATGGTTTAAGCGAGCCTGTTGGCCCAGGCCACCTTCAGGCCAATAAGTTTATAGGTTCAAAATGGGCCAGGACCAAAGGTTAAAGCTCTAACATATCCTCTGTCAGATTTTTGCTACCACCATTACAGCCCAAAGCCAGAACCTCAATAAATTGGGAAATAAACTTGCACCCCTTTCTATGACCTCGTAGAAGAAGGTGCAACAATGTATAAAGTAACACATATTTCATATTAGTAAACAAAACTTAGCCAAACACCAATCATACGTGGCAGTGAAGATTAAGGACTGAGAATCAATCAGCCTTATCCAGTGACATGCACATATTTCAGCATATCCTAGATATCTATTGCTATAGATGGGGCACGGTCACCAGCCCCAACGCCAACCAGCTTTGTGGTGCCTCCACCCATGTTTATCTCCTCTGTAGCTGCCCTCCTCTCACAGTGGGAGCGCCAAAGGATGGGGAGGAGAAAAGAGGATGCGGACAGGATTGTACATGAATCTGTCAAGAATGGAGAGCAGCAGTAGAAAACAACGGGAATGAGTAGAAGGGAGGAGAGGAAAAGTAAGAGGAGAAGAGAATGTTAATGCTTTGTTTGGATTGAGGGATTCGGAGGAAAAAGAAAGGGAGGGATTCCCTTTCCCTAGTTTGGATATTAATTTTGGAGGGAGGAAAAGGAAAAGAAAAAGGTACCCGCTCCCTCCCTTTCCCTCCATTAAACTAGTTTCCTAATTTTCTCAATTTGGAGGAATTGGGAGGGAAAGGGACATGAGACAGATAAAGGATAAAAATATCCATAGATCTTCCAATAAAGATAGGGTACAATGGTCTTTTTGATTGAAAATATCTATCCTCTTTTTCCTTTTCTTTCCCTTACGAGGGCTATCCAAACAAGAATGTTGTTCCCCCTCCCCTTCTCTTCCTTTCCTTTTCTTTCCCTTATGAGGGCTATCCAAACAAAGCGCAAGGAAGATAGAGAGAATTGTAGAAAGAGAAGAGGAATGGAGATTGAAGGGCCTATTTGTGCCTACGGGCAACTCAGGCTTGGGCTTGAGCCTAGCAAACAAAAACATAGGCTTAGGGCCGGCCAAGGTACAGGTTAAAAAATTGAACGGGGCTTGCACAATGAGTGGCCCCACCAAATCATCCCAATTCCAGCCCTAGCCCTGCATCAGATGCAAATGGGGCCCACATATCAAGAGGTGCATGGTATGCTTCATCCTTAAGCGTAGGACATTTTCACCTATAGACACATGGCTATGGTCATAGAAAGATTACCTGGGCTCCATCAAGCAACTCTTGCAGACATTCATTTAACATTGCCAATTCGGCTGGATTATTACCTGGAGAAAGAATAATAAGAAATGCATGTTCTTGGAGAAATATTAATCACAAAAAGTAGAAAGCAAACATCATATCAATCATGAGAGAATGCTGAGGTCCATTTAAGAACAAAACAAAGAAGATTACTGGGTTTGACATCATTTCCCAGAGCATCCATCTTGCTGAGATTTTCTTCATTTGTAACATTACCATTAGAAGCAGTTCTGTCAACACCTGGAGCATCAGGTGGAGCAACTGTAGAAACTTCAAAGCACATAAAATGCACAAAAAAAGAGCTCTGCAATAGCAACCAAAACGGCATGTTTTATTTATTCCATATATTGATCAGCTTTACTATGAGATCCAATTCACGAATAGATGAAAAAATAACCTCATCTACAAAAAGAGGAATAAAGACTGTCAGCATCTTTGAGTATGCTTCAGAAAGTGAAGAAGTATCAGCATTATTTGCTGTCTGAGTTGAAGCTGTGGGGCCCTCAAGCCAAAGATTTGGATTTCTTGAAGCCTTGGTACTTGCACGAAGTTCATTAGCAAACTCACGGACCTAAAAACCATACACCAAAAACTAGGTTACCATCTATATTTATAAACCACATTCATCTTTTTATGCTAATTGTTTTCTTATGGTCTCTACCCAGAATCTCCTGCAGTTGCTGCCACTTGAAATTGTAGATATAAGCAACACGCTTACAAGCTTAACAAAAATGAGTTCTAAAGGAGTGGCTACCAGCTCTTTTAAAAAACCAGGTAAACCCAGAAGATGGCAAAAGTGAGAGAGAAGGAAAACTCTTAGATAATATAATAGGGAATGGCTAAGGTCCCTATTGGAGTGCAAGGAAGGTATTGCTCATAAATAGCATAACCTTGAGATACACCACTCCATCCACAAGCTGTACTGCTATATTTGACAGGAAGATGCTCAAGGATTAAATTGCAATTAAATATTTGTATTATTACAGAATCATGCTCTACAAAAATTTTATCCCTCCAAATAAAGGTTCTACCACAATCCCTAAAAAATTTACCAACTTGGGGAGCAAATCCAGAAGTGCACAGATTCTTGTTATGGCATGGTGATGAATATGTATGCTTATGAGACACTGAGACATGCTGATGAGTATGTCAGCCCAACCATTAATGTACACATATAGTATAGTACATTCAGTAAACCTAACATATAATCCATAAACATTCAAGGAATAAAATATGATTGTCTTGACAGTACAAGAGAAGTGAATATGGGGTATATATGATTTAATAGGCTGGTACTAGCTGACATGCCACACAAACTTTTTTTTTCCTGACATGCCATGCAAACTCAGAGTGAATCAATAACTATACTTTCGGCAATAGGATGACAAATTTAAATGAAGTTAAAAGTTAGACATGCCAATGTGTACAGAAGCATGAAAAGAAGTTGGCGAAATAATAAAAGTGTAAAAATTAGTTTTAAGGTAGCCAAGAACCAAGGCCTCAAGAATCCACAAAATGAGCTAAAATGATGCTAGAGGATGCACATTTTCATGGATCAAGTGATAATGCTACCAGATGCAACATGATCATTGCCAAGGATGACCACTAACATTTAGCTTTTCAAGCAGCAAGTACAATGCAGTATTAAGAGAAAGGATTGTGGTCACCTCTAATAACACTCATGGTTATTTATCCTCATCTCTGCAACTGCAAGGCCAGTTTTTCTTTGTGGGGGGTGGTTGGGGCACAAACAGTAGTTCAAGTTCAAGGTTCTACTTGGATCCTTTTTTTTTTTTTAAATACAATTTTTCATTTGAATGATAATCTTTTCCTAAAACAATGAATATTTTTACAAAGTCAATATATTTTGCTACAAAATCTATGATTTATAATAAACTATTAACCTTATATATGGTTACATCCATGGCCAAAATTATGCATTACAATATAAAAATACATTAAAAAAGAAAAAACATCATGTGAAATTATTAATCCAAAATTAAAGAGAAAATAAATTTGGAGATTGAACAACAATCATGCATCTAGCAGATGGATCTTTTTTCATGCTCTTCTTCCTTCTTGTCACTCTAGTTCCTAGAGCAAACTAAATTAAAATCAGATATAAAACATTCAACAAGAAAATTTAAAAAATAAAAACCAGTAGAAATTATATGGATATTATCTAGCTGAGCTTTCCAGAGTTCTCCTCTCCTCCTCTTCTTCCCACTTCACATAACAAAACAGGAAAAGAACCGGAAAACAGAATAAAGACAAAAAACTGAAGGGAAAATATGCACCTATAGTTATTTGGCTGGGATGCTGAACCATTGAGAAAAGCCCTCTTAAAGGTCTCTCATTCCTCTTATTCTCCAATATGTGGCAGTAAACTAGAGAAGCAAATTGAAGGGGAAAAACCTCCATATTCTTGGGACATTCTGCGATGGTCTCAATCAATTTTTAAACACCTTTAAACCCCTTTCCGTCCTCTTTTTCTTCATTGGCAATCCATAAATGTCATCCTCTGTTGAGATGTTTTAATTTAAAGAAGACATGATGGAAAGTGTAGCAGGGGGTGACTGGAGCCCTGGAGGCTGAAGTGGTGGAGGCAGCAGTGACAGTGGTGGAAAGTGTATCAAATGGGTGGGGGATGCTTAAAAAACTTGAATTACTTGTTTTTCCCCGAAAAACAAGTGAAAAGATTTTCACATTTACACTTTTCTTCAGAAATAACGAGAATATTTTTTAGAAAGAAAATAGAATGAGTAATATCGAATATGCTTTTGATCTCAGTTTTCATATTTTCTTTTTATTAATAGCAGAAAGCAGAAGAAAAAAAATTATCCCAACTTTTCCAAAGAATAAGATGATTTTCTGACAATTCAAACCAAACATTTTTGTTTTCCTTTTCCTTTTCCATATATTTCTTTTCAATCAAACAGACTCTAAACTAATATCCAGAGTTCTTCTGTTCAAACTGGTTTCAAACATCAATACGGACAGCAAATTAACAAATTTGTAGAAAAAATAAACCTGCCTCTTCCTTAAAATTTCCAAACCTGGACTTACATTTTTCAAGAACCCATATATTCTGTCCTAAGGTTTTCCCATATTGCTAAAAAAATAGCTTAAATAGATCATGGTAATAAAGCTCTAAAGTGCACATGGTTGTGCAATTATATCAGGTAGTTTCAACTGAAGTAAATATGGTAAATCTACTCCTCTTAGGATTTCATGACTAACATTACCATAGACCATGGACATCACATATAAACATGAAAGGAGAAAAGATTGAAAAATGATCAAAAGGAGTGTTTTTGCACCTGACCTCTCGACGAAGTAGCAGGTTAAGAGAATGACAATAAGCTTTCCTCAAAGGGCCCAGACAATTCTTGTCAAGACTCTACACATAAAAGTTTAATGTGAAATTATAAGACACACTAAAACTAAAACATCTTGCACAAACCTATGCTTTCTTAATAAGTACAAACCTTTATATGTTGTAGAAGCCGTGCATAAGTCCTGCACTTGTACCTAAGCTCTGCATGGTCAGGCCTTTTCAACAGTCCTCGCTGCATGCATCCCAAGGAACAACATCAACTTGAAGTTTAAAATGACTAAAAATTGATGAAACTAAAAAGATTACCTGAGAAAAATAGCTCTTGTCGTTTATCATTAAATCCACCAGACTAGGAAAGTAATTCCTTAAAAATTCTGATGCTCTCCGAACAAATGTACATTTTAGTAATATAAATTCAGCACGTTTTTCCTTGACCTGAAAAGATTACATTTCTTTGATTTGCTTCACGTCCACTGCAACACTAATGTAGAGTAAGGACTAAGGAGTAAGCAATATTTAATTATTTATGCATTCTGTTGCTTGATGTTAATGATCAATGGCTGGTTTATTAGTCTGACTCCACAGAAATTTCTCCAAAATCAGTAAATTAAAAAACTATTTTGTGATCAAAACAGTGAAAATAATTTAAAAATGACCTAGAGTATTTCTGGTAGCCCCATTTAGCCACACACACACACCTATATATACATACATACACATGCACATATATACATAAATACACACACACACACACACACACACACATATATATATATACATGCATATATACATATATGTTTGTGTAGTATGTGACTCCAATGAATTCCTCTAAAAGTTTCTGTATTCAACCATTTAGAATCTGTTAATATAAGCAACACCAGAAGACATACAGCTCTCAATTTTGCATAACATGAATCCAAATTCGGCACTTCAAGATTACGGATAGCATCAGTTAACCATTCACATGCTTCAATATTTTTAATCATGTTTGCCTCATCAAATGAGCCTCCTGTCAGAGCTGCTTCCCACTGCCATCCATGTGATTAAATTGGATATTAGTCTTACAAAAAGTATGAAATAAACTCTTGAAAACTGACTCCATCAAAATGCATCCACAGTGAGTATTTAGGGGTTATATTACAGCAGATATAAACATACCTCAGAAGGAATTTGCAAGCGTTCAAGTAACTTATCAAGTTCCTCAATAAGTAATTTGTTACTTACTGACTGTAACTCCAACTTATTGTTGCGCGATTCTATCTGCAATATATAAGCTGGATATATATTTGACTTGCAACAACGGTAAACAGAATGACTTCAGATAAATGAACATAGTTTGATCAACATAGCAGCAGTGAAATGCACCAATACAAATTATTACTAGTTGCATGAAAGCATAAGAAGAAGTATATACCAATGGTAGTGCATTTCATTGATGATAGATTCCTAGATCAGGTTTGCCGAGTGAACAGCTACAAAAGCAAATTAATTTGCTCTCCTGGATTTGGACATGGATAGAAGCTGGCACAACTTATCTATCTAAGAAGTCTAACAAAAAATCCAAGATTTGAGTAGCTTTTGGGCCACTGATCAGGTCAACAGATGACTCGGTTGGAAAATCTCTCTCCCCCACCCCCCTACATCTCTCCCATCTACCAAAGAGATGATGTGAGCAGGTGATGAGGTTTATCTTAAATCAATTGAATTATATTGTGAGTCTAGTGAGTCTACAAAGGAACACAAACCACATAAGAGATAAGCTTATACAAAAGATCTCAAGGTTTAATACAAAGTGGTATATGAAAGTTGTAGTGTCACTGAAGTTTTGTTTGAGGCTAACATTTATAGAGCAGTAAGATTACCAAGTATATGATGTATTTGGTGGCTAATGCCCGACCTAGCCAGTTACATCTCTACTCGTTGACAAGATTATCATAAAAACGGGCCAAACATGAATCAATGGAACAATGACAACAATAAGCTTGAGCCCATCAATATGCATCAGCAATAAAGCAAAACTCAAAGAAAAGAAGGCCCCATTATGAGATCGAACAGAATTTTACACCTGGTAGTTAGCCTGAAGCCAACCTTCCAATATAAATGCACCAACCTTAGTCTTATGCAAAATCATGGGTTATGGAAGCAATTTAATGTATATATATATAGATGGATACACAGAGAGAGAGAGAGAGAGAGATAACAAATATATACATATATATGCATTAGAAAACATGCATCAACGCCAAAAAATTTCCCAAGATTAATTAGTTTGATCTTGTGAAACTACTGTGCAGCTTTTTCTGAAAATAGATGTATTATATGAATTGTTAGGATCATACCGATTCAATGTCCTCTCTCATATGTCTGAGCTTCACATTGAAAATACCTAGCCACTCATCCATATCATCCACACATATACTTGCTGTTTCTAGTCCTTGTAATACCTGCATAATGTAGGGGTTGCAACAGCTCCAAGTAAGTAACTTGCCTATTGATCTTTGTCTAATAGCAAAATCAGTTCAGAAACTATACATGATATTCGCCTTATTGGGTAAAGTGACTGTTGAGAAACATAACCAAGACAAACAACCCTCACACCAACTATTTACTTTTGACTTTTCTTATTGGCCACTCAATCCTATTAAGGGCTAGTCTCAACTACCAGATTTTCCAAGTCTTTTTTAACAGCTTTCATCCAAATTAAGACTTTGATTCATAAATCACAGTATCTGAAAAAAAGGCTCTCTTGTTACCACCCCTGGCAAGAGTGAGAGCAAGCGAGTAAGCAAGATAGGGAGAGAAAAAAAAAAAAAACAAAAAATTAGAAACTCAGTTTTCCATCATATTTAACTCATAATGGTGGATGGGGATGCAAAGGTACAGAAGGCCCAATCCACAGGCAACCTCTTCTATTATAGGTTCATTTTCCAGAAGGGCATGGACATTTGCAGCCTCTAGAGCCAAAAGTTCCCGCTTAAGCCTTTCTGAAAATGCCTCTGCTTCACCGATGCCCATAACATAGCTGCATCAAGCCAACAAATGCCTGGTCATATGAACTGCTAAGAAACTAGACAAGATAGAAGTAAAATTAGGTACAAAAAAAGTGACAAGCTAAAAGAACAGAAAATAAAACAAAGAGAAGTGTTATGGATGCTCAAACTACTCAGAAACACTATGCTCTGAATGACAAAAATAGTCAAAATTGTATAAGAATCAATGACTCTCAAGAAACTTACCAAGAGGTTATATTTATGCCTATGTCTTTGGAAATATTAAGACAATTCAATAATTAGATTGCCTATCTTAAAGTACATAATTTATAGCATAGGGATCCCTAGTGTTCTTGGTGTTTTACCTGTGGTATGTTAGTTATTTATTGCATGAGACTTCACATAAAGAACTGGAAAATCATCTTATCAGTGAGCCAATTCCACTATTGACTTTGATCAGCATATCACAATAACTGATCCCCTACCATCATCAGCTACTCTGGTTAAACTGGCCCAGAATCTGACATCATGGACACCATCGGGCATGAGATGCCTAGCCATCTTTCAGAAGATATTAAGGCTTTGATGCAAGTATTCTTGGGTGCTTGGGATCTTCAATTTGATGTATGCCCCTTAATGCTCCTATCTCCAGACATTGGAGAAAGTCAGATCACAACAAGAAATTGGATAGATCAGAGTCCTTCCTCTTGTGCCCATCAACCTGTCACAGCACCATATGAAAGCAACAATCCTCTGTCTGGTGGCATGTTGGATACATTAGATGTTGTACCAATGCAACACAGTTATAGGACAATCCTTTTACATCGCTTTGCAAGTTAGCTACAAGTTCACTTGAAACCAGTATGCTACCCTCCTATATCCTTTCTTTCACATAAAGCTCCTTGAGATTTTGAGCATCATTTTTCTCCTTTTCATTTTAGGTTATCAATCTCAGTGTTGGATCGTGTAGGGTTGGGTAGGTACAATTAAATACCCCCATAGTGACTGATGGTATGTTATTGGAATCAACACAGCAGTTGGACCATCTATCAGGTGGTCTTGTATCGAGCCCCTAACTAAATACAATATGCCCAGTACCGAGGTAGCTCATTACTGAAAACCTGACTGCAAAACACAACCAACAATTCCTATAAGTCCTAGATCCCTTCATGAACCTCAATAAAACCACTTAGCTCTCTTCAGTACACACTTATCTTTATATTTCTGTTATGAACCAATGTTTGCTGTAACTTTGGGTTTTTCCTTGAATTGAAGGTTGTTTACCCTTCAACGGGGTTGTCTTTCATGTTGAGGCATAAACAGTATGTATCTTTTTCCCCTATCATAAACATACAATGGACAGACTTCCCCCATTTTTGCATCATATGAGGGTATCCGATACTGATACTCGCCAAATACTCATTAGATATGCCCAGCACCTGTGTCAAGTATTCTACTTTCAAAATTGCAAAAACATTCTATACACTTCCTACATACATTTGAAATGCTTCCCTAATATAGTTTTAGTAAAATTAGAAATAGAGATGAAGGTGGGGTGGAAATTAAGGATCATGAAATTCCTAAGAGTAATCATTTTCGGTACTTAAAATCTATTATTGATAAAGAAGAGAATATTGGATAAGGTGTTATCCATAGGATTAAAGCAAATCGAATAATAGACAAGTGCAACTAGGATATTAATGATCGCAAGATATGTACTAAATTGAAAAATATTTATAGGATAACCATATGACCAGCTATGCTTTATGGTACAAAGTTGTTGGACAGTTAAAAAACATCATGTGCACAAAATGAGTGTGGTCAAAATGAGAATGTTGAGATGGATGTGTGGTAATACAAGAAACATAAAATAAGAAATAAAATAATTCATAAAATGGTAGAGATAGAACCAATTGAGGATAAATTGAGACGATGACTTAGATAGTTTGGACATATACAACATAGACCAAGGGATGCACCCATATGAAGGAGTGAGCTGATACATGTAGAAGGAAAGAAAGGTAGAGGCTAACTGAAAATCATATAGGATAAAATAGTAAGGAATTACTTGATATCTCTATATCTGTCAGAAAGTGTGGTGCTAAGCATAGCAAATGGAGGAAAAGGATTCATATAACCAACCCCAACTAGTTTGGAATTAAGGCTCAGTTGAGTTGGGTTTAGAACTTGTTGCATTTCTATAAATATGGATTATGTCAGTTTGATATGATAGTTCACTTTAAATTTGGAAGCATGCATGTATATATGTATATAATTAGCTACGCATGCAGGCATGTACGTAATGTAGCTATGCATGTATGTATGTGTAAATAGATAAATTTCTTGATGTATCCTAGCCATATTGTATTCCACTTTCTCAATATTTGCTGTGCTGGCATATCTATGTCATGTATCAATGTCGCTACTTCGTGGCTTCACAATATTTAGAATCAAAAAAATAAAGGATTAATGTAGGAAAAAGAAAAGGACCAACCACCCTTCCACTTGTCATTCCAATGAGAAAATAATGATCGAGGGGCAACAAGAAAGAACATCATTAACTAAACAGTTGGAACAAGATAAGGAGAAATATCCCTTTTCAATGCCAACACTTAACTCACTACATCAAGAACATGCTTCATTTGAAATTAAATACTAAATAAAAAATAGATTAAAAAAATTTCCCCACTGTGGTGGCTTACAAAACTAAAGTTCTACATGCAATTGGCAGAATAGTTAAATGATCCCAATTGGTAGCAACTGATGTTTACAAATGAGAACCCCTATCATCTTTTTCTACACAAACGAATCTAAGAAACAAAAGCTAGCAACAATAATCTAAAGACTTGTCCAAACTTTCTGAGGTCAGTTTCATAAATTTGTGTTCTTTCCGATCATTGTTATCAAGAGGGTAAAACCAATGATGACTGCTTTATATAACTTAGACTATTCTGAAGATAAGAGCAGCTTGGAACTTTTCACCAGTAGGAAAAAATTCCAACTTATTATGAATGACAAAAATTAAAGTTGTTTCATTTCAAAAAAATGTCAAGCTGGAGAGAGAGGGGGAGAGAGAGGGGGGGGGGAGAGAGAGAGAGAGTAAAAATTAAAAGTAGTTGAAATGATGCAAAGCTTGCTCATGCATCTACTTTGCATAAACTATCGTACAAAATTTATAAAATCTAAATTTTAACTCCATCAGAAAATGTGAGAGAAGAAAAAGTAACCCATCAAAATAGCAAAATACAGGAATACCATAAAGAAAATAAATTCTCAATCAAGGATGTAAACAGGCATACGTGCCAAGAAGAGCCTCCATATCCTCTTCTTCAGCTTGCGAAACAAGGTCTCTTTCAACAGTAACTTGTGAGTCATTCTGTGTCACAAGAGATGCAACTGGTCCATCTTGGGTACTGACTTGATTTGTGACTGCAGGAGTGTTTTCCTGAACCAGATTGTATTAAGAGGTTTTATTGTAGGATGCTTGTATATAAGTCTGTACATAAAGAGAATGTACATGACAAAAACTTGAAAATTTCCACAATGAGGAATATGGCCCCAGGAAGATAACTATTGTTGCAAATTAGTTGGAGAACATGACATTCTTTTGAGAAAGAGCACCAGGACTTGATACGGTTGATTTGTTTAGTGTTTCTTGGAGTTAATGGAAGCATTGGTACTTACTGCACCACATCAATATATCATGCATGTGCCTCATAGGCAAAGTACCCAAAGCTATATTTGTGGCTGCATTTCTAAGCATTATCAGGGGACTTATTGTATCATACAACATTTTACAAGTTAGGATTTTCTTTATATAATTTCGTTAGAGATGTCAAAACAAAAAGAGCAACCAAAAAAATGACAGCAGTGTCAACCTAATTCCATTTAGATGGGATCAGCTATGAAGCACAACTTTGTCAGAAAACTCTTAACAACAAATGGAAAAAGATTTTCAAAAGGCTTTCACCTAGAACCTTGCACAAATTATGCTTACAATCCTAGCTTGAAACAGTAAATGTATAGAAGGGCCCTATAAAAAGAGAAGAAAGATTAGTGAAAATTTCCATAATTGGAATGTACATGGGCTTTATACATGCACCCCTCATTGTGGTGTCTTATTCGTGTGGCATGACTCCTTTCTAACTATATACATTTTGCTTCATGTCCTCAAGAGGTTGCCAATTCACTAGAACCTCTCAAGTTTCAAAATCAATCAACAAAGGTAATTTGAAACATTAGACGATCAACTTAGACCAACATAAGGCACATGAAACGATAAATAAGCAATTATTTTAGGAGTCAAAATAATATTTTATTGTAAATTGCCTGGATATATCTATTGGCATATATTCCCAGCCTCCTTATAAAGTTTTGTTATCTATTGACATTTATGATGAGGCCTCTGGTGCTTTTGAAGGTAATGTCCATAATGAGACTTCAGCAAAGTGAATGTTCAACTTAAATTATGGAAGAATGCCTTGAAGAATAAGGGTCTATTGCTTAATCTATGTGAAATGGGTTTAATGGGGATTCTTCCATCTGTTCACTGCTATATCTTCTTAATTTTCTTTGTCAATCATCATGGGTGGTTGATATAAGAAGAAAATCGAAATCAATTATTTCACATGATTGCTGCACGAACTTGGAAAAAGGGGTACACAAATAAGAACACCCACATCCTATTTTCATGCATCCAAAATGCAATGAATGCATCTGCATCTTGATTGTGGGTGTGTGGGTGCGGATGGTGGGTCAGTGGGTGCGGGTGTGCCTCCATCGGTGGCTGGGTGGGTGTCTGCATCTATTTGTATATGCCTATATGCATGGATGGATAATGGGTGCAGGGAAATGAGTATGCTTGAGTGCACCTTTGCCCAAAGAGCCATCTCCACAATATCTATACCAACAGTTTTTGGAAGACGGCCCAATATCTCTTTACACATATTTAAGATGCAGAGAAGTAATCGATTCCTACAAAAAAAGATAGAGAGAGAGAGAGAGACATTAACTGAAACCACAAAATCATATTAGCTTAGATTGTCCCAGCTAAAATTCTCAACTAAATGTTCAACTATCTTTATTTTCCATAACAAACCAGTAAAAAATTATGCAAAACAGAGAAAATAGGCGGGAGAAACTTTATTATGTACGTACACATGTATACATCCATGAAATTGTCATGCTACTAAGTGATCACCTGTCATCTTTGTTGCGCATTGTCCATTGAGGAGGAGCGACACTCTGGCTTCTAAGATTATCAAAGCCCTAAACCAAATAATACAGGGGGAAAAATTCAATGACTTTGAAATTATCACAAAAATCTAGACTAGGATAAATGGACCAAATTAACTTTTTCCCTCTTCATGACATATGGAATTCCCATAGAAACATTTTGATGAAAAAATACATGAAATCTACAAAAAAAGACAAAGAAAAAAAAAGAAAGTTACCAGCATGAAGGTACAGCCACTGGGATCATTTTGAATAACTTCCACTTTTGAAAGATGCTTTAGCTTGTAAATTTTTGCAGGCTACACAAGTAACAGATGTAATGAGCAGAAAAATCTTTGAGATGTTTACCTATTCTCATAGACCTGATCTTAGAAAAAGGCAATGAAGAAAATATTCCATAAACTTAATCAAGATGATTTAATCAATTAGGAACACCAAAATATACCGAAACCTTTTTGGTCTCCAGTGCCCTGTTATCCTTAATTATTTCAGTAAGTGGTGTGGGAGAATATGCATTTTTGTTTGACATGTCTATAGCTTGTTTACCTCTAGTAGGCATCCGTAATTTCTGATTTTAAACGTTAAAGATATTGAATTTTTTCTTTTCGTTGCATACAAAATAATAAAGTCAGGATCGGGGGAGCAACTCCCAAAAGTAATTGAGAATAATAAATAAGTTATTGTGTTGCCGGCTTACCTTCTGTAGAATGACACCATTTTTTTAAAAACATGATAAATTCCATCCTAGGACTTCATCTAAGAAGTTGTCATTAGACGAAAATCGTACAAAAGTTTTCACGATAGTTAGAAAATGTTTTCGAAACTTAGCTGCACACAGATATGGAAAAGCAATTAATTAATTACCTCAAGAACTCCTCCGCTGGAATATTTTAGAACACGAAGAAAAGCTTTAGTCCTCTGGCCTTTCGATTTGGCTGCATTAACAGATGGCAGTTACTACATATTTTACGTTGATAGCAACCAGAAAATGCACAATGAGAGAGAAAGAGAGCTCCAGAATTGATTGAAAAACACTTTTATAGTTTGTCTACTTTAGATCTAAGTTACAAGATCAATTAAATGAAAAGCATATAAACAAAAGATAAGGGTATGCATACCAGGATACACCTCATACATGAGTTCAGGCATCATAATTATTTAAATCATGCAGCTACCAATTTAATTGGAAATTTTAGCCGCATCTTGTGTTTGTGTGTGTGGGTGTGAGAGAGAGAGATGGATAGGCTAGGCTGACAAGGTGAGATTGGAGTGTATCGTACTGGTGATGGCGAGAACCCTGGGTTTGGCCATGTGCCGGCCGAGCTTGCCGGCCTTGCCCCAGACGCCGCGGCTCTTGGCCACCCGGATGGACAGCACCACCTTCTGCTTGCCCTCGATGGCCGCCTCGCACGCCCGCCTTAGCTCCATATCGTCCGCGCTCGAGCGCGCCATGCCTCCCTTTCCTTTCGCCCTCTGGCTAAATCACAACAAAACTAAAGCAAACGGAAGTGATGATCTCAGGCTTCGGATTTGTTTCATTCGTTTCTAACCAACACGCACACAAGCGCAATCTGGAAGATTCCGACGATTTGGTGATCCGAGGATTTCTCCACTTATGCCTCTGCTTCCATCCGTGGCCACGCGCCCTCGCGACCATCTCCATCCCTACCCTTTCGCGGAGGAGACGTCCTGGTCACTGGCGACCCCACATATGTTCATGCGACGTGGCTTTGCCTCGTCTCCGAGACTGGCCGCTAGGTTCCGGCAACGGCACGTGCCATACACGAGAAAAATGAATAAAAATTAAAAATTTGAAGATAAGATTTAAGATTTTGTTTATTTGAAATTCTGGAATATAAATAGAGATTTTATTTAAAATACAACCCATCTGGTTTGGGAGGACGGGAAAGGAACAAAGGATACTTTAATCTCATTTATGAACGCAGCTGATTCAATTTTACGAATTATATGGATCTAAATTACCTAATATCGTATATTTTGGGGACTATATAAGATGATTTAAGTGGTTTAAATCGTGTCCGCCAAGCTGGTTCGCATGTCGTTTGTTCGAGGCATGGGTATGTAAGTTGAAACTTCAATTAAAGTATAGCGACAAAATTATCTATCAATAGTTTTCTATTATTTGCTTCCCAGCTTGAACCAAAACTATTACTGCACATATGGTAGATCTTCATGAAGCTTGAACGTGGTTCATGCATGTAATACAACTTATCATGGTGATCAAGATCGTGTAGAAGACTTCTTGCAACTCCTGAAGGAAAAATTAGATTATCCTTCTCAAGGTAGACTTAGCTACTGTGATTGACCGAATGTGAGGATGAACCGGGGTTGCTTTCCCATCCTTGCTGCAGAACATCTAGGAGCTAATAGGCCATCTTCAATGCTAGATATGTCTCCTGTGAGGCAAATAAGACTGTTGATTGGATAGCTTTGTTGTTGATCATTTAGTTGAAATTCTGTTGACCGATTTGATGTTGACCTCAAATTTATTTAAAAATATTTTATTTTCTACTATTTTAGATGAAGTCATACCAAATTGATGTGATCAACCCGTCTTAGCCTATAAGAATAATATTGCGGATAAGGACTCGATCCGTCACGTGAGGTATTATCCGCTCTGACCTATGGGTCCCTTTAAAAGGCACCTCACGTGGGAAGAATTTTTTTCTCTTTATAAGCACGAGTTTCTATTGATTCACAACCGACGTGGGACTGTTGGTGCCCTCCACATTATTAGAACCACAACAAATAAAAATAAAAATAAATCATGAGCAATCTAGGATTGGTCAAATAGTTGATTAGGCTACATCCGAGTTAGCCTTTTAATTACCCAGGTAGGAACACATCCAAAATCTTTTGTTTTTTTAAAGGGGAGAGTTGAACATACCGAAGTATCCTACTAGATTATGCTTCTCCAAATGGTCAACTGCCAGCGGATACATACAAGTTCTTATATCATGGGCAGAGATGTTGAAGGCAGTGCATCGATCTTGTATTCTTTTTTGATATTTAGTCATGGCATATTAATATGCTACTCTCCTCCTTTTAAATCCTAGAAAATGAGTTGAAGTATATAACCTGAATTCTGATTGCTGCCCCGACTGGGCTCCATTGCTTGGAAGTCAGCTTAGTCAATTTCTTTTCAGTTGCAGGTTGTATTACACGCTGATGCTGGTGGTTGCAATATTTATTCTACAATCATGCATTCGTACCGTCCTACCATAAAAATTCTGAATGCTGCCCCGTGATTAATTTATGACATTTAGCATGAAAATATCTGGAATAATCATTTGTGTAAGAATACTTATCGTTTCTTGACCAAACCCACTGCATACGTGTAATTGCACCATCGCCATTATATATGACTTTACAGTTTTTGCCGTCCAGAGATGCTTATTTGCTTTATACTATTATATGATGTGGTCAAGGCAAAAGAGAGGAAGGGCATGCAATTGTCGCTCAGTGATTTGTGTTGTCATTGAATACTAAAGCTCACATCTTTGAGAAAAAATATCAGAGGTGCGTACAAGTATACTACAGGATGCATATATTATTGACATCTGTGACACTTATGTATACCCAAGTGATTTGGTCTTGGCCTCTGAACCTCCTAAACGAATTTCTATTGCAGGAAGGAATCAATTACAAGCCTATGATAGTCACCAGGAAAATTAGATCAGTCACCAAAAAGAGAAAAATTAGATCTATGTTTTCTCCAAATGAGAAAAACCAGATCTACACCAAGACGCTTGTTATTTAGAAGAGAGGAGAGGTGCGGTCATCCTGGTATAGCGCCAGACTCTCCGGGGAATCTCAGCCTCAAGGTGAGGTGATAAGCGGCTTCAGCCTGGGACGGTCTCTCAGCTGCCAAAACTGCGAGTCCCCTCGCAAAGGCAAAGGACCCTGTCCCGCCGACCACGGTAAGCTCCTCTCTGGTCCCATGTCCCACCTGCTTGACCTCCACACTGAGGCTACCAGAGTACTCCGGCGTGTCAAAGGTGAGATATATGGTGTTGAATGCGGAAAGCGCCAAGTGCTCGATCGGAACTATGAAGCCTCGTGCTTTTCCGATAACTCGGGAGGTGTTCTTTGGTCCCTCCGTGAGCTTGTGCTGGAAGATGAATGCGCTGTTAGCATGCACGGTTGCTTCCGTCAGATTTTGAAGGCGGGGAGGCTGCATGTAGAGGGAGAGAGCCGTCCAAGATCTTGACTGAGTTCCCTGTGATTTTCTGGGGAGAGGCGAGACCACAGCAAGAAGGATAACAGCCAGTATTGCAGCCGAGACTGCCGCGAAGAATATGATCTTGGGTGTCATCATGGAACCAAATGAAGGTCACCTGGGAATGCCTTGATTAATTGGTCCGAATCTGATGGCTTTTATACTACCCAGAATTTAGCTTTTTTAGTCTGCTGCACTTGCTCCATGATGCTGTACGTACACCAATCTCCACCAATTGATCCATTTCAGAAAACCTAAACCATTAGCGGACTCTTGGTTAGGTGAAATGCTCGTGGTTTTCCAAAAAAAAAAAAAAAGGTTTTCATACGGCGAGCAGTTGAAGAATATGGAAGATGGTTCGGTGGAATCAGGAGGTGGCCCCCTCGACCCACTAACCCTGTCATGCATGGTCCCAATTGGCATCCAGTCGAGGATTTTTCTTGCATTCAGGTCAGTGCCAACTACCAAGGCGTGCGTCCTATGGATATCTGCCATCTTAGCGGGCTATCGTGCCGAGATAAGCTGAGACATTAGTATATCTTAACCCAGGTGGAAAACTTCAAGAAAATCTTAGAAGTCCAAGAAATCTTCGTATCAATGCCAATATATGATAATCAAATTTAAAAATTTTATTTGAACCGAAAATAAAAAGAGATCGAAGATCCAGCATGATAACAATTTAACCAGCCCAATGTTGATGCTAAAAGATCTCCATCAGTTATGCTGTCCCGTGTACTTCATTAATTCCTGATTATGCATCGTTCACTATGCGTATGTTACAAGGATTGCCTTGCATCATTTGAACTTGGCAAAGACATTGGTTGCCTCTCTTCTTCTCGTCCCATCCTCCCATGGGAATCACAACAAGACAAAAAGAAGAAAGGAAGGGATGAAGGACAAAGAAAAGATGGCGGGAGAGGAAGTGAAGGGTGAGGATGCACCCATGTGTCCGACTTCTGCCTATAGATGCCCGTGCTCTCCGCACGCGTCCGACCCCCTCTCGACCTCTGATCTCCATATCGGCCTCCACTCCCAGCTTTGGCCATTAGCCTCTAAGAGGCTTTCTTATAACACCATCACATCCATTACAAGAAATTTGACTATTAGCGACGGCTAATTAGCCGTCGCTAATAGTCATTTTACCGTTGCTAATACTATTAGTAGCCATCGCTAATATAGTCATTTGTCATTTTGCTGTTGCTAATACTATTAGTGACGGCTTACCATCGCTAATTGATGGTCGAAAGAATTCTAGTCGCTAATTATCCTTATTAGTGATGAAATTTTTATCCGTTGATAATGAAAACTATTAGTGACGGCATTAGTGACGGCTAAGTTCCGTTGCTATTTATTTTCTTATTTTTAAATAAAATTTTTTAAAAAATTTAAAAATAATTTACGACGGTTTTATTGTTGCTAATGCCATCGCTAATAAGTATTAAAGACGGCTCAAGCCATCGCTAATACCGTTGGTGATATTTAATTTTATTATTTTTAAAAAAAAATTGTAATAATATTTTGTTACTAGCGATGGCTAAAGCCATCGCTAATACCATTGGTAATAATTAATTTTATTTTTTTAAATTAATAATATTATTTTTTTAAATCTATTTTAATTAATCATAATCAATTATGGTTTCTAACACCTGTTATAATTAAAATCTAAAGATATTATGATAATTACAAATAAAAAACTAATTATATTATATTAAAAATATAAATTTTATAATTTTACAAGCAATGTCAAAAAAAATACAATACATCAAGACAAAAGAAAATCAGTCCAAATCCTCCTTATCATCCTCCTCCTCATCCTCCTGCTCCTCTCCAGTAGTTGGTGAATGAGAGCCGGATGTTCCAATATTTTTGAAATGAATAAAAATAAAATATTATTAATAAATTTTGATATGAAGGCATATCTTTTTATACACTCCTTCGATTCTTGAACAGATTATTCCTACACATTTTATTTGATGATATGAAACTATAGACACCCCCGGCCCATCAATTAGATTGTTAGATTAAATTTTTAGCTCCTAAATCTCCTTCCTCGACTCAAGCCTAAATATATAAAGCTTCTAAATATGAAAACTTAAAACAAGTAAAAGAGTTTACTAATAGAATCATCTGATGTGATGGTTGGAACAATGAGTTCAGTTGATTGTGCAACTGCAGATCTTGAAAAATCTCTATGATCATATTGCAGACGGCATCTCAGAAGCTCTGAAGTTCTTGGCTCAGAAGCCTCTGCACGACCTCCTCCAGTGCACATCGCTCCAAGTCTGAAACGTCGAGGCCTGTGAGGACGTCGAAGTGTATCGAGCCACTAGAGGATCGAAGCGTGGTCGAATCCTAGCTATGACCCGACTCCTACTCACCCCTTCGGTGACCCTGAGCCATCCTTCAAGGTTAAGGAGGGGCTGAGTGGACGGGTCATCGCCGTGCTGCGTAATAATATACTCCGCATAATCCGCCTACATAGTTCAGAAATATATTAGTTCTAATATGCATATCATATCCTATAACAACTTAATAAATACAGTTTGAAATTTTTACCATAATCTATCACAACCTAAAATCTAAATAATCACCAATCTTTCTAGACTAGTGTGTGGTGTCCCACAACTGCAGCTGGCCTGATGGATGATCCAGCTGCTGTGTTTACAATAAGTAAATAATAAAATTAAATTAATTAAAACATACATATAAGAATTTTTACAGTTCTAGTGAAGAGTTTGGGTATAGATTTTTTTATCAATCTGTCGGCCACAACATGTGTACCGATGGAGCCGCCCATATGTCCGATCGGATCCTACTAGGTGGTTCGATTCTGTCAGACCCTCTACCGTCTACTGACGTACTCCTCGCTGCTCCACTGGTTGCAGAGATCCTCCCATATCCGTCTGCATCCAATGATCCCTATTGGACTTCCAGTCCGATAGTGATTGAAAATCAGAATGCTTGATGACAGACTATCGTAAGCTGTATAGCCCATCTCGAAACCTATGTATGGCCACCTGCTTGAAGATCGGGTGGTCAACCTCCTCATCTTGAGGAGATAAGAATCGATAGCACCCCTGCAAGTAGAACAAGCATGTATTAATAAATAGAATACAAACATATCATGAATTATTAGATTAAACACCTTTGACTTACCAAGAACATCTCCCAAGCTACATTAGAGCCCCCGATGGTCAACTGGAGAACTCATTCATCGATCCCGACATCAATTGTCGAATGATCTCGATAATCACATGAGACACAGAGTTCTCTATAAATATGCTGTAAAATTAATTTTGAACAATAAATATTAGACTCTACAATGGCTAAATTTTAAACATATTAGTAAGGATATAATACTTACGATTGGCTTTGAATATGGATGAGCTCTCTATCCTCCGATCGAGTCGGAGGTGTCGCGAGCTGAGCAGGTCCTCTACTATACCTCTGCATCTAGATGGCAGTCGCTGGTGTGACTATGGGGTCACTGGTGACCCCCTGTCCTTCGAACCTGAGCGCAAAATATCTAATATAAAGAATGTTATATTAGCTAGCAAAGGACAAAATAACATAAACAAGAATATCTAAAGTTTTAGAGTTTACTATGGGTGTGAGAGGTGCAGAACCCTGCGAGCTGGCTATATGATCACTCTCTCCTCAAGAGCTCTGTCCTTTACTGGTATGACTCCGATCTCTGAAAGACATGATGTATAATCTTTGAAAATAAAAATAAATAGATTTATCAAATTATTTATACAATTATGGATGGCAATGCAAGATTTAAAATGATTCAAGGATTACATACTTAGCACTACTCATTGGACTCTTCAGATGTCTAGTATTTTTCAAATTCTTCTTTCGATTCTTCCTCTCCTTCCACCTCTTTTTTTTCTTCTAGTTCCTTTTTTTCCTTTTCTTCTCCTTCTTCGATAAGATTATCCTTTAAAAAAAATCAATTGGATTTACCTCCTCATATTGGCCATCATGTACAAGAATTCTTGAAGCATCCAACTCGGCATCTATTGAAGACCAATAAAATCCTAATATTTTATCCTCCTGAAAGTATTCTGATAATTGGAGCTCTTTTTCTTCTTCAAGCACGTAATGAACAGCTCGAGACTTAACCTTACATATAGTCCACCAATTTTTTCTTCCTCTCTTTCTCGATAGAAAAAGAGTATAATACACTTAAATAGCTTGTTGGGCTAGCACAAAGGGGTCATTGACATATGCTTTTGATCCATGTTTGATTTCAATAAGCCCATGCTACGGATCATTTTTATACAATTATCGATATCAAACTATCGGCACTTAAATAGAATGACACTATTATCACCAGTAAGTTAACTTGATCACTTCTTCGAGGATCCCATAGTAGTCACTCTCTACCTCGGTATCAAATCAACTGCCCTTTATACACACACCGCTGTTTATTGTACTTTTATATTCTTCATATTACTGTATGTGAAATTTAAAACTATTTACGTTACAACCATTATAACATATCACATACTTTGTTGGCTTGTAACCTAATGGTCTTAGCTTCTTAGGTATGGATTCACCGCCTTACATGATCTGCATATTATAAAAAGAATAAATTAAAAAAATTAAATTAAATAAAATGATAATGGTCGCTTATCAGTTGATGAAATTAATTTTCAAAATTCTGTGAGTGTTGAGTGAAAATTTCTTCCTCATTTATCATCAAGTTGTCCCATCTCAGCATCTCATCATATTATCTATACATGCATAAGATAAGTACAGTATGATAAGTGATTAAAGAGTTGAAATTGTGATGGATACTTGCTCAACATATAGATCGACCTCTACATAGTTTAGCAAAACATATATCTCTACCTGTCAAAGTTCAGTATCAGTCAATACCTGACAAACCTTGTGCCCAATTTCATGAGTAAGATAGGCAGATATTGAGATCTCCACCTCTGATCTCTTACCACCATCATCATGTCGATCCACTTAAGTCAGCTTTGTCTGCATGCTGGGGTTAAAGTAGTATCAGCTAAAATTTAAAAATTTTTCTATTATATAAACCTCTACAATAGACCTTCGATTCAGATATTATTTTTCATTTTTTTTTGAGATTGTGCATGTATCTTTCAAATGGATACATCCACTTGCATTGCACTGGCCCCCCCTAGCTTTATACGCCAGATGAATCATGAGGTGCTCCATGGAGTCAAAGAAGTTAGGAGAAAATATCTTTTCTAACTTGCATATGGTCTCTACACTACTAGTCTAAAGACTGAAGATGTGATTAGTAGATAGTTCGGTAGTACAAATATTTCTGAAGAAAAGATTAAACTCAATCAAAAAACTCCATATGGAGTTGAAAAGGAGATCACACCAAGCCAATGGGAGTAATCATTGTATTAAGATATGGCAGACATAACTCTTTAACCTATAGAATCTATAATCTTTGACAATGATGCATGGAGCTAAATTACTTGTGCAACCATCTGAAAATTTAAGACTTTTACACCATTCACAAATGTCCTTCAACTGCTCCCTTGTTAAGGTATAAGATACTTTCGGCTTCAAAAATTTTCTAGGTAATATCTCAACCAGATCCAATTGAGGACGCTTGCATATATTCTTTATATCTGCTCGAATCTTGAGATTGTCCTTCATCTTATCTTTGACATCCATAATAGTGTAGAAAATATTATCGACTACATTCTTTTCAATATGCATGACATTAAGATTGTGACAGATCAAATTGGTGGACTAGTATGGTAATTCTCAGGAGATGCTTCGCTTCATCTAGTTATGAGTTCTACCGAACCCTCTAAACTTCTGCTTGTCAAATAGCATGCCAAACTGAATTTTGTCTAATTGGGACATCCTCTAAAACACTTTCATACCACTGAGGCACAGGGGTGCACGGTCCTTCTCTATCTTATTCCTTCTGAAAGTGTCCCGCTGCTTTCGAAAAGGATGATGCTTGAAAAGAAATTGATGATGACAATCGAATCAGTAGGGCTTACGATCATGCTCAAGTTGAAATGATTTTATATTCTCCATGCAATAGAGACATGCAAGCTTCCCATGAGTGCTCCATCCCGACAGCATCCCATAAACAGAAAAATCACTAATGGTTCACATCAATGCAGTCTTTATTACAAAATTCTACTTCTTCAACTCAAGAATTAGTTAGAGTTGGAATAAGATTCATGAGTCTTATTTGGAATAAGACTTAACCAACTCAACACCACCCATCTACCTATTTATTCTCCATGCCACATCTCTCTTTATTGGGAATAACCCATGCCCCATCCAAAAGCTATGCCCCCTCTTATGTTTTTGTGAGAAAACATGCCGTTCCCCCTCTTCATGTTGCCAAAAAGAAAGGAGGGGAGCATCCAAGAGTTGGACGCCCCATATCCCACACGCCAAGCTTTCTTCTCAAATCCCTTTTGAAGAGATTTTTGAGAGCTTCGCTTGCTGGTTCTTAGGCATAAAAGAGAGGGTCCTCTGTTAGTTTTACAATAAAAAATTAGAGAAGAAAGGTTCTTCCCAATGAGAGGAAAAGAAGGAAGAAGATAGATCTTCTTTCTTGTGTACAGCCTTGGAGAAGAAGAAATTTTTCTCTCACATTTTTTTTTAGTATGAAAATTAGATTGAATCTAATTTTTAATATAATAATTTAAAGAAAAAATATCAAAAAAATCTGGTTGGGCATTGGGGACTTCTTATGGCTCTAGATCAAGAAGAAAAAGGAAGAAGAAAAAAGAAGAACGGTTCTTCTCTTGGATCTCTCTTTTGGGTTCTTCTAGAGCTTAAAATTCTATGTTATTTTCTGTATGAGAAATCAGATCAGATCTAATTTTTATCATAGAAAATTAGAGAAGAAAGGTTCTTCTTAAAGGTGTGGAAGGAAGAGAGAAAGGTTCTCTCTTGTGCATGAGAAAATTGAGAAGAAATGATTCTTATCTTGATTTCTATCATAAAGATCTGATGCGTATATCCAGAAAGAAAAAGAGAGGATCTCCTTGCTCTTCATCTTCTTCATATTTCTTTTAAATCAGCCAACAGTATGGTGTCTTCGCGAGCAAGCATTTTCAAGGAGATCGATCAGCACAAGGGCTTCATATGGATATCCGTAAAGATTGGATGCGTGTGTGGCTGTTGAACATCATGAAGAATCAACTATCATAAATTTTGGATGCGGTGATCTACTACCCATGCTCAGGTATAGAGTTTTGAACTCAATTTATATTTTAGATATGATCTAATATAAATAGATATGATCTATGTTTGCTGAATTTTAGATTTCAGATTTACATACATACATATTAGTTCATGTCATAGACTCCGAAAAGTAGTTTTAGATTTGATCTATGCATGCATTGTAGATTAAATTATTTAATCTATGTATGTTCTACTGTAAAATTTTAAAAATGCATGCACCAAACTACCACGCTTCTCTTCATATGCAAGCTTTCCATGAGTGCTCCATTCTGACAGCATCCCATAAGCAGAAAAATTGTTAATGGTTCACATCAATACAACCTTCATTACAAAATTCTACTTCTTCAATGCATCAAAAATATATATGCCATCGGACTATAAAAATTTCAGCTTATCAACAAGAGGCCTTAGATATACATCAATGCTTCTACCAGGATATCGTGGTCCAAGAATGAGTAATATAAAAAAGATGTTATGTTCTTTTATGTACATCCCAAATGAAAGATTGTATGGAGTAACAAAGACTAGCCAATATGAATAAGGGGTCGCTGCATGACTGAACAATATAAAGCCATCTGTAGATAGACCCAGTTAGATATTGCATGATTTTTTAGCAAATAAAGGATGATAAGCATCAAATTGCTTTCATGCCTCGCTGTCTAACGGACGACTCATCATATCGGAGTGCTTGCGAATCCTTTTTTTGTACTATCTCATCAATCTGGCAATACTTTTAGACAAATAGAGCCTTCGAAACCTAGGAGTAAGCGAAAGGTATCGAAGAATCTTGAATGGTATACCCTTCTGATTTCTACTCTCTTACCTCGGCTTAAATCGGCTTTCATCGCATACGTCATGTGAGCTCTTTAGTTGGTCCTTTTTATAGAAAAGCATGCAATCATTATGGCATGCATCTATCCCATGCCTAATACTTTCACCATTTTCTTTGAAGCATAAAAGCTCCCAACAAGTTTCTCATCTTTGGATAGCATCTTTTTTATTATTGCTACCATCATACCATAATAATTGACCATCATATTAAATTCGGCCTTCAAATTCAATAATTTTGACACAGCTAATAATACAGTATGTGTTTCACATCCTAACCACAGTAGTTCATCAGCATCTTTCAGCATACGATAGAAATCACCGCTGCCAGCTTCTGGATCATCCTCTACATCCTATTTAAATTCAGGACCAACCACATCCATAACCATGTCTACCATTCTATCTGTGTCCCTATCCTGCTCGCTTCCAACCCTTACAACTTTTTCTTATGTCTTCCCATGTAGATACTAATGCTTGTAGTTGGGCATAAATCCACTCTTATATAAATGAACAGAAATTGTATCCCTATCAAATATTTCTTTATTACTATATTTGTTACAAGAGCAACAAGCCCAGCCTTGATGTAAGAGTGCTATATTTCCAAAAGTAAAATCGCAGAAGTACTCTACACCCTTTCTATATTCAGTAGAAATCATCCCTCGACTACTCGACGGTCCATCCAATTACGATCCATGGCATACTATCAAAGAATTCTGCATATACATAAATATAAAGTAACTACTAATTAATTATTTTATCATTCAAAATAACTTACATAGTAAATGCATCCTATCACTATAAGAAATTAAGATATTAGCGACGACCATTAGCGACGGTATTTTAGTCATCGCTAATAAAGGATATTAGTGAAGGCATTATCGACAGTAATAATTTTATCGCTAATAATTTTTTTACCAACAGCTATTAGCGATGATATTTTTGCTGTATCTAATAATAATTTTTATCGATAAGAAATAACGATAAAAAATAAGCCACTATAAAAAAATTATTTATTAAACTTATTAGTTATGGTGGAAAGGATATTAGAGATGGCACATACTGTCGCTAATAATCATTAGCCACGACACTATTAGCAACGGATTTAGCCATCTCAAAAAAAAATTAATTTATTAAACTTATTAGCAGCGACGAAAAGAGTATTAGCAACAAAATAAGCCGTTGCTAATAATCATTAGCAATGGCACTATTAACAACGAAAATTACTATCATAAAAAATAATTTTTTTAATTTATTACTTATTAGCGATGGTAAATAATTATCTTCACCATTCATTATCCAAATAATTATTGTTAGAGTATCGTCACAAAAGACTATCTCGATCCGATGGCCCGAGTTATGTCGATCAATAAAATTTGATTTCAATGACCACGAACAACTACATGATGATCTAATAGATAGAGATCATCGATGAATTTGAAAGCTTGCAATGATGATCTCAATGATATTTATAGCATACTATCAAAATTTTACTTTAATCGGACATCATTATCATGATCAATTTAGCATGAAAAGATTTCAAGTGTTAAATGAAAAATGAGTAATCAAAAGGCCAAACAGCATCCGATTAAGATGATTTTTTACATAATAATCTATATTACTATTTTAATTATTTATACAGTGATGATCATAAAATTCAAATCACATGCATATGAACTATCCATATTAAGCAAATCTTATAAAAGTATAAGTATAATTACTTAAGGACTTTAAGAATAAGTATCGAGAGATATATAGTTTTAGATCATTCATATATGTACGATTTAAATTTTATGATCATCACTAGACAAATGATCAAAGTAGTAGCAAATATTATTTTTCTAAAAGATCACCTTATAATCGGATGCCGTTTGACCTTTTGATCACTCATTTTTTATTTAACGATCCAAATCATCCCGTGCTAAATTGATCATGATAATGATGTTCGATTGATGTAAAATTTTGATAGTATGCTACAAATATTATCAAGATTATCATTGTAAATTTTCAGACTCATCGATGGTCTCTATCTATCAGATCATTATGCGATCGTTCATGATCATTGAAATCGAATTTTAATGATCAACATACCTAGGACTATCGAATTGGGATGATTTTTTGTGACGATACTCTAATGATAATTATTTAGATAATGAATGATGAATATAAATTTTAAATTTTAAAATTATTTATTTTTTTTTAAAATATTAATAATTTTTTAAAATATTAAAGTTATTAGTGACGGCTCTTAGTGACAGTGTTTCTGTCATCTCTAATATATAGTATTAACAATGGAAGATGGCTATTGGCGATGGCTTTTGCCGTCGCTACTAAATTTAAAATTTTTAAAAAAATTTTTGATTATAATTATATTAAATGTATTAGTGATGGCTTTCTATTTTTAGCGACTAAATTTGTCGTCATTAATAGTTTTACTAATAGCATTAGCGATGGCTCTTCACTGTCGCTAATAATTTTTAAAAAAATTATTTAAAAAATTATAAAAAAATATTTTTATTCTTGATAAAAGTATTAGCAATGACTATCTATTTTTAGTAATGGATTTTGCTGTCGCTAATAGTTTTACCGATAGCATTAGCGACAGTGACTTGTCGTCGCTAACACTCTGCCACACTTACCCAAGCACGGACGAAAAAAATTTTATCTCGCATGCTCCCCATCTTTATCCTCTTCCTCCCTCTCATTGATGCCCAAACCCCCCTCAACCCCCTCTCATCGGTGCCCAAACCCTCCTTCCCTCCTCTTCCCTCATCCTCTCCTATCGTCGGTGCCCAAACGTCCGGTCCTCTCATCAGTGACTCATCCTCTCGCTGGTGCCCAAACACCCCATCCCTCCCCATCCTGTCCCTCCAATATCCCACGGCCTAAGCCTGCATCCCTCTATGCTTATGGCCACCTTGACCCTGCTGGCTCCGACATCGTCGGCCCGACCCCACGACCCCAAGCCCGTGTCCCTCCATGCCTGCGGCCGTCCTGACCCCACCGGCCTGACCCCACGGACCCGAGCCCACATCCCTCCATGCCCGCAATCGCTCCGACCCCACGGCCCCTGCCCCACTGCCCCCAACCCATGGCCCTGCCCCAACGGCCTGACCCCATGGCCCCGACACGCAATGCCTTCCTGCGGCCCTTTCCCCGCACCCTCGTCTCTGCTGCCGCATCCCCGAGCCGACATACCGTCTTGAGCTGGCATGCCATCCCCGAGTCGGCATCCCATCCCTAGCCATCCTCTCACCCCTCAGTCTCTGCACGCCAGTCTGCCTTCTATTGTGAGTATTAGCGACGACATTAGCGATGACTAATGTCATCTCTAACAAGTTATTTTTTTTGCTTAAATTATGTTAATTAAATTTAATTATATATTAAAAATTAATTAATTAAATATTAATTTAATTAATTAATTAGATGTTTAATTAATTAATTAGTTAGTTAACTAATTAGAAGCATGGGACTTGGGTCTCGGCATGTAAAGTGCTCGAACCGAAGAAAGGTGTCAGACAGCATTGCAAATACGGGGTCAGGGCGTGCCCTGCGTGCTCGGATCTCAGGTCCCAGCTGGTGTCCAAGACATCCAGCCCACGCACGCTCTGCGTGCTCAGACTGATGGAATGTGCCGGATAGCATTGCAAACATAGGGTCAGGATGTGCCCTGCACGCTCGAGCCTTGGGTCCCAACTGGCATCTAAGACGTCCAAGGCACGCTCAGGCCGATGGAAAGTATCGGGCAACATTGCAAACACGGGATCAGGGTGTGCCCTGCACACTCGGGTCTTGGGTCCCAGTCGGTGTCCAAGGCAGGTAGTCCTCGTGCAAGGACCGAGTGCATATTCCATGGCATCCCATAATTAGATGTTAATTTAAGTAATTAATTAGGTGTTGATTTTAAAAAAATTTACATTGTATGGAACCATAGACCCATCTTATGATTAATGTACATATTCAATTATATTTATACATTTATATATTTTTATATGAGTAGAAGAATTATGTACATTGGTTAATTGATTATCCAATATAGATAATTTAGAAAATATAAGTAATTCTATAGGCCATTACAGTAATCAAATAGTATGTTGAGGATTTGAAAAAAATTCGGACAGTATTTTTTTTTAGTTCTCTTCACACATCTTCAGCTGTATGGGGAGAACTAAGAAAAAATACTGTCAAAATTTTATTCGATCTCTGTTGCGTATCGTTCGATTATGATAATTGATTTATAAAATTAATATATTTTTTAAATAAAATAGGACCTTCCATACCTATTAGTTGATGATATGATGCATTTACTATGTAAGTCTTTTTGAATGATAAAATAATTAATTAGCAGTTGCTTTATATTTATGTATATGCAAAATTCTTAAATAGTATACCATGGACCATAGTTGGATGGACCGCCCAGTAGTCGACGGAGTGATTTTTACTGAATATAGAGAGGGTGTAGAGTACTTCTATGATTGTGCTTTTAGGAATGCAACACTTTTACATCAAGGATGGGCTCGTTATCCTTGTAACAGATGTGGCAATAGAAAAATATTTGATAGGGATATAATTACTATCCATTTATATAAGAATAGATTTATGTTCAACTACAAGCATTGGTACCTATCTGGAGAAATATGAAAAAAATTGTAAAGGTTAGAAGCAGGCAGAACAAGGACACAGATAGAATGGTAGATATGGTTATGGATACGGCTGGTTCTGAATTTAACTGGGAAGTGAAGGATAATCCAAAAGTTAGCAGCAGCGATTTCTATCGTATGCTAAAAAATACTGATGCACCACTATGGTCAGGATGTGAAATATGCACTGTATTATCAGCTGTGTCAAAATTATTGAATTCGAAGGTTAAATTTAATATGACGATCAATTATTATGATAGGATGGTAGCAATAATAAAAAAAATACTATTTCAGGATGAGAAGCTTGTTGGAAGCTTCTGTGCTTCAAAGAAAATGATGAAAATGTTAGGCATAAGATATAAGAAGATAGATGCATGTCGTAATGATTGTATACTTTTCTATAAGAAGACCAACTGAAGAGCTCATGTAACGTATGCGGTGAAAGCCGATTTAAGCCAAGACAAGAGAGTAGAAATCAGAAGGACATATCATTTAAGGTTCTTCGATACCTTTCGCTCACTCCTAGGCTTCGAAGGCTCTATTTGTCTAAGATTACTGTCAGATAGATGGGATGGCATAAAAAAAAAATTTGCAAGTACTCTGATATGATAAGTCATCCATCAGATAGTGAGGCATGGAAGTAATTTGATGCTTGTCACCCTTTATTTTCTAAGAAATTATGCAACATCCAACTGGGTCTATCTACAGATGCCTTTACACCGTTCAGTCATGCAGTAGCCCCTTATTCATGTTGACCAGTCTTTATTACTCCATATAATTTTTCGTCTGGGATGTGCATGAAAAAATATAATATTTTTTTACATTACTCATTCTTGGACCATGATATTTTGGTAGAAGATTGATGTATATTTAAGACCTCTTGTTGATGAGCTGAAATTCTTGTTGTTGAGCTAAAGAATCTGAAAGGTACCAGACATCTGAAGAGACCGATGAGTAGTGCTAAGTATATAATTCTTGAATCATTTTAAATCTGACATTACCATCCATAATTATATAATTAATTTGATTAATCTATTTATTTTTATTTTCAAAGATTATATATTATGTCTTTTAGAGACTGGAGCCATACCAGTAGAGGATAGAGCTTTTGAAGAGAGAGCGATCATACGGCCAGCTCGCAGGATTCTGCACCTCTCACATCCCATAGTAAACTATAACACTTTAGATATTTTTGTTTATGTTATTTTATCCTTTGCTAACTAATTTCACATGTAGCAATATGGAGAATATAAAAGTACAATGAACAGCGATGTGTGTATAAAGGGCAACTGGTTTGATATCGAGGCAAAGAGTGACTACTATGGGATCCTCGAAGAAGTGATCAAGTTGACCTACCCTTGAGGAGATAATAGTGTCATTCTATTTAAGCACCGATGGTTTGATATCGAAAATTGTATGAAGGTTGATCCACGGCACAAGCTTATTGAAATTAAATATGGATCAAAAGCATATGTCAATGATCTCTTTATGCTAACCCAATAAGCTACTCAAATGTATTATACTACTTTTCCATCGAGGGAGAGAGGAAGGAAACATTGGTGGGCTATATGTAAGATTAAATCTCGAGCCGTTCATTACATGCTCGAAAAAAAAGAGCCCCAATTATCAGAATACTTTCAGAAGGATGAAACATTAGGGTTTCATTGGTTTTCAATAGATGCTGAGTTGGATGCTCCAGGAATTTTTATACATGATGGTCAATATGAGAAGGTAGATCCAACTAATTTTATTTTAAAAGATAATCCTATCCAAGAAAGAGAAGATGAGGAAGAAGAAGAACTGGAAGAAGAGGAAGAGGTAGAAGATGGAAAAGTGGAAGAAGAGAAAAAATTGAAAGAAGAATCCGAAGGATACAAGACATCTGAAGAGGCCAATGAGTAGTGCTAAATATATAAACCTTGAATCATTTTAAATCTTGCACTATCATTCATAATTGTATAATTAATTTGGTGAATCTATTTATTTTTAATTTTAGAGATTATACATCATGTCTTTCAGAGGTCGGAGCCGTGCCAATAGAGGATAGAACTCTCGAGGAGAGAGCGATCATGCAGCCAACTCGCAGAGTTCTTCACCTCTCACACCCCGTGATAAATTCTAATACTTTAGATATTCTCATTTATGTTATTTTATTCTTTGCTAACTAATATAATACTCTTTATAGTAGATATTTTTTGCTCAAGTTCGGAAGATAGGGGGTCACCAGTGACCCCACAGTCACACGTACCAGCAATCAGCTCCCAGACACAGAGGCATGGTAGAGGATCTGTCCGACTTGCGGCACTTCCAACTGGATCGAAGGATAGAGAGCTCATCCACATTCAGAGCCAGTTGTAAGTATTATTTTTTTATTGAATATGTTTAAAATTTAGCCATTGTAGAGTCTAACATTTATTATTCAAAATTAATTTTACAATACATTTACAGAGATTTCAATGCCTCATGTGATTATCGAGATCATCCGATGATTGATACCGGAGTCGATGAACGAGTTCTTCAGTTGGCCATTGGGAACTCGTGATGCAGCCTGGGAGATGTTCCTGGTAAGTCAAAGGTGTTTAATTTAATAATTCACAGTAGGTTTGTATTTTATTTATTAATACATGCTTGCTTCTATTTGTAGGAGTGCCATCGATTCTTATCTCCTCAGGATGAGGAGACTAACCACCCGATCTTCGAGCAGGTGGCCACATAGGTTTCAAGATGGGCTACACAGTCTATGACAATCTGCCATCAAGCATTCTGGTTCCCAGTCACCATCGGACTGAAAATCCTATAGGGATCATCAGATGCAGGCGGATGTATGGGAGGATCTTTGAGACCAATGGAGCAGCAAGGAGTACGCTAGTAAATGGTAGAGGGCCCAACAGAATTGGGCCATCCAGTAGGATTCGATCAGACACACGGACGGCTCCATCGACACACATATTGTGACCGATAGATTGGTAAGAAATCTATACCAAAACTCATCACTAGAATTGTAAAAATTCTTATATGTATGCTTTAATTAATTTAATCTTATTATTTACTTATGGTAGATGCAGCAGCTGGATCATCCACCAGGTCAGCTGTAGTTGTGGGAGGCCACATATTAGTTTAGGAGGACTGGTGATTATTTAAATTCTAGATCACGATAGATCATGGTAAGAATTTCAAACTATATTTATTAAGTTATTACAGTATTTGATATGTATGTTAGAACTAATGTATTTCTGAACTATATCGATAAATTACATGGAGTATGTCATTGTGCGGCATGACAATGATCCATCCACTCAGCCCCTCCTTGATCTTGAGGGATGGCTTAGGGTCACTGGAGGGGTGAGTAGAAGCCAGGTCATAGGATTCGGCCATAGCTTCGATTCTCCAGTGACTCGATACTCTTTGGCATCCTCACAGGCCTCGATATCCCAAACTTAGAGCAATGCGGATGCGGAGGAGGTCGTGCAGAGGCTTCTAAGCCAGCGACCTCAAAGCTTCCAGGATACCATTCGCAATACGGTTGTGGAGATTCTTTGGGACCCATAACTATATGAGTAGTTGGGCTCATTATCCCAGTCATCACATCAAGTAATTCTATTAGTAAACTCTTTTATTTATTTTAAATTTTCATATTTAAAAGCTTCACATATTTAAATTTGAGTTAGAGAAGGGGATCTAGGGGCTAAAAATTCAATCTAACTATCTAATTGATGGGTCAAAAGTATCTGTAGTTTCGTATTATCGAATGGAATATCTAAGAATAATGTGTTTGAGAATCGAAGGAGTGTATCAAAAAATATACTGTCGTATCAAAATTTATTAATAATATTTTATTTTTTTTATTTCAGAATATCAGAACATCCTGCTCTTATCCACCAGCTGCTGGAGAGGAGCAAGAGGATAAGGAGGATGATGAGGAGGAGGATCTGAACTGATTTTCTTTTATCCTGATGTATTGTATTTTTTTGATACTACTTGTAAAATTATATAATTTATATTTTTAATATAATATAGTTAGGTTTTTATTTGTAATTATCATATTATCTTTGGATTTTAATTATAACAGATGTTAGGAATAATAATTGATTGTGATTAATTAAAATAAATTAAAAAAAAATATTATTATTAATTTTTTAAAAAAATAAAATTAACTATTACCAACGATATTAGCAATGACTTTAGCCATCGCTAATAATAAAATATTATTATTAATTTTTTTGAAAAAATAAAATTAAATATCACCATTGGCATTAGCGACGGCTCAAGCCATCTCTAATGCTTATTCGTGATGACATTAGTGACAATAAAGCCATCATTAATTATTTTTAATTTTTTTTAAATTTTATCTAAAAATTAGAAAATAAATAGTGACTGAACTTAGCCACCGTTAATGCCATCACTAATAGTCTTTATTAGCGATGGGCAAAAGTCCTATCGCTAATAAGGATAATTAATGACTAAGATTTTTTCAACCACCAATTAGTGATGATAAGCCATCGCTAATAGTATTAACGACTGCAAAATTAGCGATAAAAATTAGCCATTGCTAATAGTCAAATTTTTTGTAGTGTATCATCAACTAATAGGTATAGAAGGTCCTATCCCATTCAAAAAATATTTTAATTCTATAGATCAATTGCAGTAATTAAATGATACACAACAGGGGTTGAAAAAAATTTTGATAATATTTTTTTTTAGTTCTCTCCACACGACTGAAGATGTGTGGAGAAAATTTAAAAAAAATACTATCCAAATTTTTTTTTGAATCCTCAACGTATCGTTTGATTACTATAATAACTTATAGAATTACTTGTATTTTTCAAACTATCCACACTAGACAATCAATTGAATAATATACATAACTCTTCCATCCGTATAAAAATATATAAATGTACGAATACAGAAAAATATATATATTAATCATAAGATGGGTCTATGATTCTATGCAATACAATTTTTTTTAAAATCAACACCTAATTAATTACTTAAATTAATACCCAATTATAGGATGCCGTAGAATATGCACTGAGCCCTTGTGCAAGAATTGGCTACCCTGGACACCGACTAAGACTCAAGGCCCGAGCATGCAAGGCACGCTCCGACCCTGTGTTTGCAATGCTGTCCGATACCTTCCATCGATCTGAGTGCACCTTGGATGCCAATTGGGACCTAAGGTTCGAGTGCGCAGGGCACGCGGGGGCTGGATGTCTTGGATGCCAGCTGGGATCTGAGACTCGAGCACGCAGGGCATGCCTCAGCCCCATATTTGCAATGCTGCCTGGCATCTTCCTTCGATCCGAGCACTCTGCATGTCAAGACTCTAGTCCCGTGCTTCTAATTCATTAACTAACTAATTAATTAATTAAGTATCTAATTAATTACTTAAATTAATATTTAATTAATTAATTTTTAATACATAATTAAACTTAATTAATATAATTTAAATAAAAAAAATAACTTTTAGTGATGGCTAGCCATCACTAATGCCGTTGCTAATACTCACAAAGAAGGCAGGCTAGTGTGTAGGGACTGAGGGGCGAGAAGATGGCCAGGAATGGGATGCCGGCTCGAGGATGGGAAGTTGGTTCAGAGATGCGGCCATAGAGATGAGGGCATGGGGAAGGGGCTGGGGGCGGCAGGGCAAAGGCCGTGGGGTTAGATCGGTGATGTCGAGAACAGTGGGGTCGGGGCAGCGAGGTCGGATAGGTGACATCGGGGCCAATGGGGTCAGGGCGGCCGCGGGCATGGAGAGATGCAGGCTCGGGGCCATAGGATGCCAAAGGGATGGGGTGGGGAGGGACGGGGTGTTTGGGCACTGGTGAGAGGATGAGTCACCGACGAGAGGATGGGGTGTTTGGGCATTGGTGAGAGGTGGTTGAGGCGGGTTTAGGCGCCAGCAAGAGGAGGAAAGAGGAGAGAGATGAGGAGCGCATGAGAGAAATTTTTTTTTGCCTGCGCTTGGATATGTGTGGTGGAGTATTAGTGATGGCAAATCACCATCGCTACTGCCATCGATAAAACTATTAGCGATGGCAAAATCAATCGCTAAAAATGTATAGCTGTTGCTAATACTTTTATTAGGCCAGGAATAAAAATATTTTTTTAAAATTATTAGCGATGGCTAAGAGCCATCACTAGTGCTGTCGGTAAAACTATTAGCGCCGGCAAATTTAGTCTCTAAAAATAGAGAACCGTCGCTAATACATTTAATTATAATTATAACTAATTTTTTTTTTAAAATTTTAAATTTAGTAGCAATGGAAACAGCCATGCTAATAGTCATCTTCCGTCGCTACTACTATATATTAGAGGCAGCAGAAATGCTGTTGCTAAAAGCCATCACTAATAATTTTAATATTTTAAAAAACTATTAATTATTTAAAAAATTATTAATTTTAAAATTTAAAATCCATATTCATCATTTATTATCTAAATATTATCATTAAAGTATTATTATAAAAGATTATCTCGATCCGATAGTCCTAGGTACGTCGATTATTAAAATTTTATTTCGACGGCCATGAATGACCGCATAATGATCTGATAGATAGAGACCATCAATGAGTCTAAAAATTTGTAATAACTATTTTGATGATATTTATCACACACTATCAAAATTTTACTTCAATCAGTCATCATGATCAATTTAGTACGGGATGATTTGGACCGTTAAATAAAAAATGAGTGATCAAAAGGCCAAGCGATGTCCGATTATCAGATAATTTTTTAGATAAATGATCTTTACTACTACTTTAATCGTTTATCTGATGACGATCATAAAATTCAAATCGTACATATATGAATGATCCAAAACTATATGTCTCATAATACTCATTCTTAAAGTCCTTAAGTAGTTATATTTGTGCTTTTATAAGATCTGTTTAATGTGGATGGTTCACATATGCATAGTTAAATTTTATGATCATCATCATATAAATGATTAAAATAGTAACAAAGATTATTTATCTAAAAAATTATCTTAATCAAACATCATTTAGCCTTTTGATCACTCATTTTTTATTTAATGATCAAAATTATCTCATACTAAAAGACCATGATAATGATGTTCGATTAAAATAAAATTTTGATAGTGTACTATAAATATCATTAAAATTATCATTATAAATTTTTAGATCCATCGATGATCTCTATCTGTCAGATCATCATGCAGTCATTCGTGACCATCGAAATTAAATTTTATTGATCGACATAGCTAGGGCTATCGGATCGATATGGTCTTTTGTGATGATACTTTAAAGATAATTATTTAGATAATAAATGATGATGATAATTATTCACCATTGCTGATAAGTTTAATAAAAAAAAAATTATTTTTTATGATGAAAATTTTTGTTGGTAATGATTATTAGCGACGGCTCATTTTATCGCTAATACTCTTTTTGCCGTCACTAATAAGTTTAATAAGTAAATTTTTTTTTTTGAGATGGCTAAATTTATCACTAATAGTGTCATTGCTAATGATTATTAGCAATGGCTAGCACCGTCTCTAATATCCTTTCCACCATCATTAATAAATTTAATAAATAATTTTTTTATGGTGGCTTATTTTTGGTCGCTATTTCATATCGATAAAATTTATTATTAGAGATGGCAAAAATGCCATCTCTAATAGCCATCATTAAAAAAATTATTAATGATGGAATTATTACCATTGGTAATACTATCGCTAATATCCTTTATTAGCGATCGTTAAAACACCGTTGCAAATACATTATTTTCTTATAGTGATCATCCCCATTTTAAAAAATGAGAGTAATAATGAGTATGGCAAGCCCCCATACTCTCAGCTTCTAATTGTCACAATCTCAGTGATCGGAATATGATCGAGGTCGAAGTCAAATGGAGGCCTATACTGAAGTCAGATCTTGGCCGATCCAAAGCTAGACTGCTGAATCTCATATGTCGATCCAAGAGATTCTATGACTCAAGCTTCTTCCTCGAAGATCTTTAATCGATCCT
This sequence comes from Elaeis guineensis, assembly GCF_000442705.2. Classification (NCBI taxonomy): domain Eukaryota; kingdom Viridiplantae; phylum Streptophyta; class Magnoliopsida; order Arecales; family Arecaceae; genus Elaeis; species Elaeis guineensis. The sequence continues at coordinate 78,415,385 of NC_026005.2, read as the reverse complement.
TATTCATAATCAACCTTGAAGCCATTCACTAATACAACTCACGACTTCGGGGAGGTCGGCCTTCGTGAGATCCGATCAGGCCGCATCACCCCACATGGGATCAAGCCACTTCGACATCCGATCCAGACTAGCGAGCCTCAGACTTCGACTATTGGCTCTGACTCCAGCATTCACACTAAGCTCACTCCTGCCGGCACATGATTAGCTTGAGGCCTATCTCTCCCGATCTATGATTCGATTGCCGCACCTAATAATATTCATCCGAAGTCTTTAAGCAGCTGTCAAATTAGGTCATTAAAAGTAGTGGCTTTTCATGATGACTCCTAGAAATCTCCTTATGGTCCAATCACATCATCCTTTCAAATAAGGTAAATGGCCTTTGTCAGACGGCTCCTGCCCTTACAACGGTAGCGCCCACGTGCTATGAAGTAACAATATTTAAAAAAGTCAGAGGACCAAGCATGGTGCCACTCAGAGACATAATAAAAAAGATCCTTTACGACCTTTTTTGTCTCTCTCCAAAGGCTCCCACCTCACCTATATAAAGAGATAAACGGGGATCCTTCAGGTATTGAAAGAATAATGTCCTACAGGCCAATCGTATGTGTGATGCGATGGGGTACTTTCTGTATTTTATCTTTCAAATTTATGTATTTGATAATTATTTAATGTAATTAGATATTTTGATTCATTATATTCTGCATCTTATACTTGTTTAAGATTATAATAAACTCTATAGTTTAGGATAATGATTTTAGGGTCAGGAAGAGATCATGTCAGTGAGATCTAAATTTTTAATAATCTTAATTTAAAATATTTTTAGTCGTTGGTTCATTGAGCCAGAGATCAATGATATCAATAAGACTGGTACATCTTATGTATGCTCGATAGAGAGGATGATTGATATTATAATCACTTGTATGGTGATATTAATATGAGGATGTGGATGCTCATTAGAGAATGAGTTCACTGAATTGACCTATAAGAGAACATCTAATGGAGACTTATTTGCATATCAGTTGGTTGTTCTCTAGTGGGAGTTGTGCAAGTGATCCTTAAATCTGAGATTACCATGATATTTTGTGTACATGAATCTATGTTTTGATTTATTTTCTAGCTTGATTTTTTGATTCTTGTGTTGGATATTCTAGACATGGTGCAGTCTGCATGGAGATTGTGAGTAGTCAATAAGAGATCAGTCACTCCTAATAAGGGAAGCGAACATCCTATGTGATCTTATAAATTGATAATTCGAAAAATCTTTGGCCAAAGTAGGATGATTATTAAAAAAAATTTTTTAATGTATCATCCATTGAATCATTACTATCTGATCGAGATATATATAAATGAATATTTAGATTGGACATAATTCTATGTCCATAGTTCATCTAGATTGTTGCATGATTGAAGAATTGAATTGCACGATAATTACCACTGAAGGATAATTTTAGTATTTTCATCAAATTTTATATCTTCTAGATAGTTATGATATATTACTAGATATCAATCTTGACTTATGGACTTATAAGAATTAAAAAAATTTAATTCAAAAATTAATTAGAAAGGATTCTGATTAATTGGTGCATTTGGACTGACCTAATTCAATCAGATTGATTTGGATCATGAGCCTGAGTCCACTGCTGGCTAGATATGAAACTCAATGGGTCACACATTTTGAGATTTAATTTTGATCTGATTTAATTAAGATTTATTATAAATCCTATAGGTTAATTTGATATGCTAGCACCTTATGTTAACCCAAGTTCCCAATTAGGTTAGTTTGAAAGTGTTTTAGCTAAACCTAACTTGTAGCCTTGAACCTAATTGGATTAGATTCATTTCTTACCTAACATGAAAGAGTTCCATGTGAGAAACAAGTCCTCCATGCCTCTTACCTGATCTCCATGCCAATATAAATGTGCACCCATTTAATATTTGCATTGAAAAGAAGGAAGAGTCCTTCTTTAAAACAACTCTTAGTTTCCCTGCCTTATCTTGATTACCCCACTTAATTCCATGCTAATTCATTAAGGGACGCAGCATCTGATGATGCATTGAAATGTGTACATAGAGGAGGAGTCATTTTATTTCATAAATTCCTAACAAACTTTCTTAAATGAATTTATTCACCAATGAAACCAAGGAGACACCAAGTGTTGGCATCCCTTGGTGGCGTCTCTTCATTCCCTATTTAAATGGGATGCCCCTTATGGGATAAGAGTTGAATGCTTTGATTGTTAGGCATAGAATAGTGAGGGAAAAGACAAAAAAAAATTTAAGAAAAAGAAGAGAAAAAAATAGAGAAGAAAAATAGTAAGGAAGGCAAGAGAGAAAAGGAAAGCAAGGGGTTGCTTGTCCTAGGGTTCAATTCTTTCAAGTGTTGAAGTTCTAAACCAAATTTAGATGGTGAGATCCTTTTGAGAAAAGGTTCTTGGCATAGTCCTGGTGGAGGATTCAAAGGTATACAGATGGTGGTACAATCGTTCCATGAGAAGGAAAGCCGACGGTGTTCTTATGAAGAATGGCTGCTGCACTACGTCGGTTGGAAAGATCTTTAATCAGTCCTGTGTAGATCATCATTGGAGGGTTTCTAATTTAAAATTTTGTAGAAACCATTCTATTACCAAACCATCATTTTCAAGAAGTATAGTTTCTTTTCTATTGCATGCTTGTTTGGTTCGATTGAAGTCTGCAAGGTGATTCTAGGATTTGTGTTCCGGTCGACTAGTTTTAATTGTTAAAACTTCTTCTATGCATATTAAAAAATTTTAAAATTTATATTCTACTGCATTGCTGGAACCCAATAGTGGTATCAAAACCATATTAGATGTGTGCTCTAGAAAGCCAATTGTTGGCTGACACATTGTAATTCTAGGGCTTGTATTTATACTTGTAAAATTTCATTATTAATAAAAGGGCTTCTTATTTCCAATCATATTTTTGTGTCTATGATTTGTTATTGAAATTAACAAAGATAATTTTTTATATTCTTAAGATATTGAGAATTTAAGACATACATAATTAATGGTTAATTTCTAAATACTCCCGATGATGAAATCATCATGGAGATAGTGATTGATCTTGTCAAGATCGATGTATGGATCACCTTTCTTTCGATCAGACGAGTCTCGAAGTCTATGGTGTAGAGATACTAAGGTGAGAGTATAGATGGTTATTAAAGAATAACTTGTACTGAGTATGACCATTACGAGAAATTATTTAGATGTCTACTCACTCGTCAGTGGTTGTCTCGATACTGTAGTGGTGTAAGTGATCCTTTAACCTATGGTGCATCAGCTATTCACAGTGAGGCTACTGTAGTTTGACTACACATTCTCTTAGTCCCTAGTCATTTGGATCCTTACTGTGTATGTTAGCTATAAAGAAAAAAAACTTATTTTTTTATAAAATCTTAGATTTTTGAAATCTTAGGATTTATTGTATATGATACAATTTTTAAGAAAAATAAAATCATCTAATCTATGTAATTAAAATTATTTTAATCATAAAAAATAAAATTTTGGATTATAAAATATTTAGATATGGTCTAAAAACTTGTTTATGATTGATTTTATATTGAGTTATGCAAAATTTTTAAGTGTTGAAACTCTAAAAAATCTGCTGACATGTGTATTAGGCCAACTCAGTTTTGAATTGAGCCAACCAAGTCTCCTGGTTTAGTCGGCTCAATATTGACTGAGCCGATCTAGTTGTCACAGGTCGAATAGTAACAGCTACTGTTCATTATCAGTTAGCTGATCAAGTAGCAGACTTGGTCGACTCATTGATGTTAGCCGGCTCAGTCCAGGGATGAGCCGATCCAATTTTAAAATAATTTTTTTTTGCATAAGTTAGTTGTAAATTATTTACAAAATTAAAAATTAAAATCATTTCAAACCTAAACAGTAAATCCATATAAATCATATACTTAATTAAGAATTAAGTTAAATCAATTGGATCTAGAATTATGAATTAAAGATCTAATGATATTCACATAAAATATGGATCTATGGGTTAGCTTGATCAGATCCTCTTAATTGGATTAGATCTAAGATTAGAATCAAATAAAATTAATAAAAAATTTAATTAAATCTAATCAAAAGTTGAACTAGATTAAATCAAAATTTCTTTAGAACCAATACAATAGTTGTAGTTGGTCAAGTCCATATCTTTGATTAGACCAAGATGGACCTCGATCGTGGCTCAATGATCGAGTCTAAGTCTTTTGGCAAATCAAATTGAAACTAATGAACCAATTAGTGTCTAAGATAAGTTTGGTAGTGTTGACTGGTGGTCATTAATTGGGAGCTACTCGCATAGATTGAGTCTATGACGAGTTAATGGCATATCCTTCCCATCGATCTCACTTATCTGATCAATGTAGTCAATCCACTTTTGATTCGATTGCTCATTGATTCATGCTAACCCATGCTGCATAGGTTGATCAATATGACTGATTTAGGTGTCAGGATCGATTTAAATCAAGTCTTCTTTGGTCTGACTTGATAAAGTTAATGGGAGGATTATGATTAGCTAGTCAACTTTTTTTCTTCTCTTAAATTATGTTAACCAAATCCTCTAAATTATTAAGTCTTAAAAATGAGATAGTTATCATGATAACTAGATCATAGCCTCCCATTAAGTTGGATGATAATGAATCTATTAGTTTGATAATTATTGAAGGCCCAAAGGCCTGATGCTTATCGGCTATTGGAATTATCATTCATAATATGATCGCTCAATCGAGCCTCTTTGATAGGTAGTTTGATTGACCAACTAAAGTTGGATCTGATCATTCATTAGTTAGATTCTTGAGAGTGGTCATGTTAATGGTTGGACCTAACCAGAACCTTACAATGAAGGCTAAAGCCTACTGCATAGGTTCCTAGGGCAAAATTAATTAGTAAAAGTTGTTTGAAGAAATAATTGATTAAGAACCTATCCATAGATTGTTGAGTTCTAGCCATACAGTGAAAAATAATTTTTAAAAATTTTAAAATTATACAAATCAGATGTTCTATCACATAAAACTACTATGCCAGAATCCAAACCCTAAAATCATCTTGCCGATATCGATCAAAGTAAAATCAAGCATGCAAAAAGATAAAATTTTATACTTTTACCAAAATAAAAAAGTGACACATTGATGTTCTCCATGAGACTCCAAGGTAGAAGTCCTCCAATAGTGATTCATACGGAAGTTGGCCAAGGTCCTTCCCAACTGGTGCGCTGCTGCACCTTATCTTCTCAAGAATACTGTCGGCTTCAAACTTACGTCACAATCGCGTTAAAATCCAGTTGCTTTTGATCTTAACATCAGAATGACACCAAAAAGACACTCTTTAGATGTCATACAATCTAAGATTTGATTTTTGGCTCCAACATATAAAAAAATCAAACTCTAGGGCACACTAGCAACACTTGCTAAAAATCTCACCACCCTTCTTGCAACTTTTGCCACTCAAATTTTCCTTTCTTTTTCCTCAAAATTTTTTCAAATTTTTTTTATATTTACCACATCCCTTCTCTCTAGTTTTAACCAAAATCATAGCAATTAGCCATTTGGGGCATCCCCTATAAATAGGAGACCAAAGGACATCATATGGGATGAAGGGGCGCCAACCTTTGGCGCTCTAACTTTCCATGCGGTGAATAAATTCATCGAGTAAATTTTTGACATTCTAGATACTTACAGTAGAAGGACTCTCCTTCTTCTATATGTCATAAAAAATCTAATAAATTTTTATAACAAAGCATAGGAGATCTGGTTGGAAAAATATGGCAACGCGTAAAAATTAAAAGCCTTCATTAAGAAGGACTTTTCATTTCATATGCCAAAAATAAGGGGGCGGCATTTATTTTTTATCATGACTTTTGGTGGGTATAGAGGAGTTCTTCTCCACTTGAAATTGGTTCAAGTTGGATAAAGATCCAATCCAAACTGACCCAATCCCATTAGGTCAAAAGCAACTGGTCTAGGTTAGCTCAAACACTTTGAACTAAACCAATTTGGAAACTTGGGTTAATACAATGTGCTAGCATATCAAATTAACCCATAGAACTTATATTAAACTCTAATTAGATTAAACCAAAGCTAAATTCTAAAATGTATGATCCCTTGGATTTCAAATCTAGCCAGTAGTGAATCTAAATTTTCGATGTAACCCTAATCTGATGAGATTAGATCACCCGAAGAATCCCAATCAACTTGGACTCTTCCAAATTAATTTCAGAATCAAATTCTTTCAATTCTGATGAGCCCACAAGTTCAGATTGATATCTAATAATGTGTCATAACTATCCAAAAAATTTAAAATTTTAATAAAAAATTATCAAAATATCTTTCAGTGGCAAGTTTCCATGTAATTCAATCCTTAGTCAAACAACATCTCAGATGAGCTGTGGATATGAAAATATATCAAACTCAATCATTTATCTATATGTATCTTAATCTGAAGGTGATGATTCAGTTGATGATGTATTAAAATTTTTTTCTAATTATCATCCTGCTTTGACCAAAGACTTCCAGAATCACCGTCCTATGAGATCACATAGGATGTTTGCTCTCCTTATTAGGAGTGACTGATCCCTTATTGATCATTCACAATCTTCATACACACTTCACCATATTCAGAACACTCCACACAAGGATCAAAAAACTAAGTTAGGTAGTGAACCAAAATATGGATCCAAGTACACAAGATACCATAGTGTTTTTAGGTCAAAGGATCACTTACACAACTCCCACTAGAGAAACATCAATTGACATGTAAATAAGACTCCATCTGATATTCTCTCATAGGTCAATTCAGTGAACTCATTCTTTAATGAGCATCCATATTCTTGTATTAGTGTCACTACATAAGTGGTTGTAAGATCAACCACCCTCATTTCTGAACATACATCGGACATGCCAGTCTTACCGATATCATTGATCTCCGACTCAATGTACCAACGACTAAGAATATTTTAGATCAAGACTATCGAAGATTTAGATCTCACTGACGTGATCTTATCACGGCCCTAAAATCATTGTCCGGACCTATAGAGTTCATTATAATCTTAAAAAATAATAAGATGCAGCATATAATAAATCAAAAATATTTATTTTATTAATATAAATATTAATTTACATGAATCTGAAAGATAAATTATAATTAACATCCTATCGCATCCCATATGCAATTGACTTGTAGGACATTATTCTTTTAATCTCCCACTTGCACTTAAAGCCAATCGCCCCTATACTTGATACCCATACACTCAAGATGGCGATCAAACTGCTGCATTGACAAGACCTAAGTAAATGGATCCACTATATTGTTCTTGGTGTCAACTTGCTCTACGATCACATCACATCTTTTGACAATCTCCCAAACGAGGTGGAACCGTCTTAGAATGTGCTTGGATTTATAATGAAACCTTGATTCTTTGACTTGAGCAACTGCCTCAGTATTATCACAATAAAGAGGCACTGGTTGTTCAATCTCCAGAACCACATCCAACTCTGTGATAAATTTCTTCATCTAGACAGCCTCCTTAGCAGCCTCACTTGCAGCAATATACTCAGTCTCAGTGATTGAGTCAGTAACAGTTTGTTGTTTGAAATATTTTCAACTTACTGCATTACCATACAAGATAAACACATATCTAGATATCGATTTACTATCATCTAGATCAGATTAAAAATTAGAATCGATATAACCTTTCAGTTTTAAATCAGATCCATCATATATTAGAAAAACATCTCTAGTCCTTCTCAAGTACTTGAGTATGTTTTTCACAGCTTTTCAATGACCCTCCCCAGATCAACCTGAAATCTGCTTACAATACCTAAGGCATAAGCAACATCAGGTCTGGTACATAATATAGCATACATTATTGATCCTACTAATGAAGCATAAAAAATAAAATTCATTCTATTTCTCTCTTCAGGTATCTTAGGAGACATCTTCTTAGAGAGTTGTATGCCATGACCTATGGACAAGTAACCTCTTTTACTTTCCTCTATGTTGAATCTCTTCAACACAAGATCAATGTACCTAAACTAAGACAAGCCTAGCATCCTTTTCGATCTATCCCTATAGATCTTTATACCAAGTATATAGGACGCTTCATCCAAGTCTTTCATGGAAAACTTTTGTGACAGCCAAGTCTTGACCGATTACAATATCGGGATATCATTCTCAATGAGCAGTATGTCATCCACATACAAGATCAAGAAGACAATAGCACTCCTACTAGTCTTCTTGTATATATAAGATTCATCCATATTTTTGATGAAGCCAAACGATTTGACTATCTCATCAAAATGGATGTTCTAGCTCCTCGATGCTTGCTTCAATCCATAAATGGATCTATTCAGCTTGCATACCTGATTTGCTCTTCCACTTGAGATAAATCCCTCTGACTGAGTCATATAGACTTTTTTCTTAAGATTTTTATTAAGGAAGGTAGTTTTGATGTCCATCTATCAGATCTCATACTCATGGTATGTTGCTATAGCAAGTATTATCCAAATAGACTTGAGCATGGCTATCGGTGAAAAGATTTTTTCATAATCAACACTTTATTTTTGATTGAAATCTTTTGCCCCAAGCCTGACCTTATAGGTCTCTACCTGGCCATATGCTCCAATCTTCTTTTTGAAAACTCATTTGCAGCCTATTGGAGTCACACTCTCAGGTGCATCAACCAAAGTCCATACTTGGTTGGCATACATGGAGTCCATTTCGGATTTCATGATATTTAGCCACTTGTCACAGTCACTACTCATGACAACTTTCGAAAAGATCATAGGTTCATCATTCTCATTGATATGGGATGTATTGTCATTCTCAATGACAAACCCATACCTGAGTGGTACACTACGCACTCTACTCGACCTTCGAAGAGGTGTGTGTAGTGGCTGTACTTCAATAATGGGCACATCTGGTTGAGAACTGTTTAGTGAATCCTGGATGGGTTGTAGGTTTTGAACTTTCTCAAGTTCAATAGACCTCCCACTGCCTCCTTCTTGGATAAACTCTTTCTCTAAGAAAATGGCATACCTACCAACAAACATCTTTTGTTGAGTTGTATTATAGAAGTAGTATCCTATACTTTCCTTGGGATAACCTACAAATCTGTATTTTTCTGATCTAGCATCCAGCTTATATCCATCAATATTTTTCACATAAGCTAGGCAACCCCATATCTTAAGATGCTTAAGATTGGATCTTCTTCCTTTCCATATTTCATATAGAGTGCTAGAAATAGATTTCGAAGGCACTTTATTTAAGATATACGCTGCAACCTCGAGGGCATATCTCCAAAAGGATATCAGAAGATCCGTGAAACACATCATGGACCACACCATATCTAATAAGGTGTGATTCTTTCTTTCTGTAATTTTATTTAATTATGGAGTATAAGGAGGTGTCCATTGAGAGAGTATTCTATTTTATTTCAAATAATCAAGGAACTCACTAGATAAGTATTCTCCTCCTCGATCTGATCAAAGAGTTTTAATTCTTTTACTAGTTTATTTCTCGATCATTCTTTGATACTCTTTAAATTTGTCAAAGACTTCAGATTTATATTTTATCAAATACACATATCCAAACTTAGACTATCATCAGTAAATGTGATGAAGTAAGAGTATCCTCCTCTGGCTTGAATCGATATTGGACCACACACATCAGTATGTACAAGATCCAATATGTCATTTGCCCTTTCTCCATGTCCAGTAAATAGAGTCTTGGTCATTTTTATCATGAGACAAGTTTCACAAATTTTATATGATACATAATCATAAGGATCAAAAAAATTATCTTTGAATAACTTGTTAATCTTTGACTCATTTATATGGCTAAGTTGGCAGTGCCAGAGGTATGTGACATTCACATTCTCTCTCTTTCTTTTCTTCATATTATCAATATGAAATACATTATCCTTAAGTGAAAGAAACATAAGACCATTATCAATAAAAGTACTTTCATAATATTCATTAGAAAAGTAAATAGAACAATATTGTTCTTCGTAATTATTTCAAAATCTTATTCCAATAATAATGGTACAGAAATAATATTTTTAATAATATCAAAAATATAATAACAGATCTTCAATTTCAAAACTTTGCTCAAAGATAATTTCAAAATCTTGGTTCCTACGACTTCGGTCTGAATGGACTCTCCACTAGCGTCGAATAGCTCGAAGTTACCTTTATTCAGATTCCTTATTTTCTATAGATCCTGCAATGATTTGCAAATGTGTGAGCCATAGACGGTATCCAATGCTCAAGAATATGAAAATGAAGTACTTAATAATAAATTAGTTTGTAAGGTACTCCTTGTAAATTCTCTTCTAGTGGCCCTCCTTGCCACAGTGATAACAAGTATCTTTGACGGAGATCTTTTTCACCTTCTTCTTGGAGATGCTAACCTTAAGGTTCAATTTTTTTTTTAGAACCCTTCTTTACCTTCTTCTTGCTGATCTTATCAACATAAAGGATCTAAGCCTTTTCACTCTTGAAATGATTCTCTACTGTTTTCAACATATTCAGCAGCTCAGGCAGGCTAATGTTCAATTTTTTCATGTGATAATTAATAACAAACTGAGAAAAGAAGTTAGGGAGAGACTGCAGGATCAAATTCTGGCTTAGTTCACCATCCATGGCAAAATTCAATTGTCCCAGATGAGTAATCAAATCAATCATCTTTAGGACATGTATTTGCATGGAGGTGCCTTCAGTCATACAGACACGGAACAACTGCTTCGATATCTCATATTAAGTAGTTTGACTTTATTTTTTATATAACTCCTTAAGATTAAGGAGTATAAAGGGAACATCCATGTCCTCATACTGCCTCTGAAGCTCGTTGCTCATGGAGGCAAGCATGATGCATTTGACAGTCACACTATCATCTTTTCATATTTTATATGCAGCCCTATCTTCTTCGAAAATATCTTTCCCAAGAGAATTTAGAGCAGATGTATCCAAAATATAGGAGACTTTCTCCTGAGTGAGAATAATTCTCAAGTTCCTTAACCAATCGACATAGTTAAGTCCAGTCAACTTATTTGCATCTAGGATACCTCTAAGTGAAAGTGAGGATGCCATATGTATAGTTAATTTACAAAATAAGAATACAACATAAGCGGACGACTCATGATGACATTCACAAGTAGACTAGGACTTTTATCTAATTATATCTCCCACTATTTTACAACTTCATAGCCCTCATCTATGAAAATCGAGAAACATACTAATGTTTCTTAATGGGGTTCAGATTTTTATTCCTCACAAACACCTTGTGGATAGCACAACAAGCATTCATGAGTTCAAGAGTAGGTAACTCTTTACCAATTGTACCTCTACAATTCTCAACATCTTTCTCTCTGGCCTCTAGATCGCATATAGCCTTGTGGATAGCACAACAAACTATAGTGTTCTAGTTAAGTTGACCCTTCAATCCTATATGGTCATACCTAAACAATGTTGCCCTTGTGAATAGCACAACAAAGTAACACTATTCAAAATACGCCATAAGCATCAATATGTACTTGATCAACATCATGTCAATTTCTATAGTAAGTCTTGTGGATAGCATAACAAGCTCACTAAGATCTTGACATACTCTATCGACTAAATTTAAAGGAAAGTCTTTGTAGTGTCGACATCACTAATCAATCTAAGTCCGAAATTCAACAAGAATAAATTGGCCAGGTAAGAAAGTGGGAGGTTCCCCATAGCTTTTTTAGACACCAACAGAGTTGGCTAGGCTAGCATACGGATCTAATTAGAAAACCATCATTCATATTTTTCTCAACATCAATTGATCTTAGGAATTTGACTTTTAATTAAAAATTGATTCCCGACATTACAACTTAATATAATTAAACGAGAGATTTTAAACTGATCTCAGCACATCCTAACTATAAGCGCATAAAATGTACATCATAAATTATGCAAATTTGCATGCTTCAACTATTCATAATAGCAATCATATCATCATGCCAAAAATCATATAAGGGTATATTCGAAGTCATAACATATGACTAACAAATTCATATAATGTAACAAACCCTAATCTAATTAGGCATGCATAACACCCTCATTTTCTATACATCGATTTAAGCATCAAGCTACCATGATAATAAAATTTTAAATTATCATAAATTTATAATTTTAATAATTAAAATTTAGAATCATGATTCACTAAAAATCAAAAATAAATTTTGAGTTTGAAGAATCAATGCTAAAAACAATGCTACATTTTTGGCAGGATATAAACAAGAACGATTCTATACTACTATATTGCACTTGTTTGATCGAATCAGACAAAGATGGCTCTGATACCACTATTGAATTTTAATCATACAGTGAAAAATAATTTTTAAAAATTTTAAAATCATACAAATCAGTAGTTTTATCACATAAAACTAATGTGTCAGAATCCAAACCCTAGAATCACCTTACCGATATCGATCAAAGCAAAATCAAGCATGCAAAGGGATAGAATTTTATATTTTCATCAAAATAAAAAAGTAGTATATTAGTGTTCTCCATGAGACTCTAAGATAGAAGTCCTCCAACAATAATCTACATGAAAGTTGGCCAAGGTCCTTCTCAACTAGTGCGCTGCCGCAGCCTTATCTTCTCAAGAATACTGTCGGCTTTGAACTTGCATCACGATCGCACTAAAATTTAGTTACTTTTGATCTTTCCACCAGAATGACACCAAGAAGATACTTTTTAGATATCATACAATTTAAAATTTAATTTTTAGCTCCAACATATGAAAAAATCAAACCCTAGGGCACACTAGCAATACTTGCTAAAAATCTCACCACCCTTCTTGCAAATTTTGCCACTAAATTTTTTTTTTCTTTTTTCTTAAAATTTTTCCAAAACTTTTATTATATTTACCACATCCTTTCTCTTTGGTTTCAACTAAAAATAATAGCAATCAACCATTTGGGGTGTCTCCTATAAATAGGGGACCAAGGGACGTCACATGGGATGAAAGGGCGCCAACCTTTGGCACTCTAACTTCCCATGTGGTGAATAAATTTATCAAGTAAATTTTTGATATTCTAAATACTTGAAGTAGAAGGACTCTCCTTCTTCTATGTGTCATAAAAGATTTAATAAATTTTGATGGCAAAACATAGGAGATCTAGTTGGAAAAATATGGCAATGCATAAAAATTAAGAGCCTTCATTAAGAAGGACTTTTCATTTCACATGCCAAAAATAAGGGGGCCGCATTTATTTTTTGCCATGACTTCTAGTGGGTGTAGAGAAGTCCTTCTCCACTTAAAATTGGTTTAAGTTGGATAATGATCCAATCCAAATTGACCCAATCCCATTAGGTCAAAGGCAACTGGTCCAGATTAGCTCAAACACTTTAAACTAAACCAATTTGGGAATTTGGGTTAATACAATGTGCTAACATATCAAATTAACCCATAAATTTATATTAAATTCTAATTAGATCAGACCAAAGCTAAATTTTAAAGTGTGTGACCCATTGAGTTTCAAATTTAGCCAGCAGTGGATCCAGACTTTCGACGTAACTCTAATCTGATGAGATTAGATCACCCGAAGAGTCTCAATCAACTTGGACTCTTCCAAATTGATTTTAGAATCAAATTCTTTCAATTTTGATGAGCCCACAAATCAAAATTGATATCTAGCAATGTATCATGACTATCTAAAAGATTTAAAATTTTTTAAAAAAATTATCAAAATATCCTTCCGTGGCAAGTTTTCGTATAATTTAATTCTTCAGTCAAACAACATCCCAGATAAGCTGTGGGCATAGAAATATATCAAACTCAATCACTTATCTATATATATCTCGATTTGAAGGTGATGATTTAGTTGATGATACATTAGAAACTTTTTTTTAATTATCATTCTGCTTTGACCAAAGACTTTCAGAATCACCATCCTATGAGATCACATAGGATGTTCGCTCCTCTTATTAGGAGTGACTGATCCCTTGTTGATCACTCACAACCTCTATGCATACTTCACAATATCCAGAAGACCCCACACAAAGATTAAAGAATCAAGTTAGGTAGTGAACCAAAATATGGATCCAAGTACACAAGATACCATAGTGATCTCAAGTCAAAGGATCACTTGCACAACTCCTACTAGAGAAACATCAGTTGACATATAAATAAGACTCCATCTGATATTCTCTTGTAGGTAATTTAATAAATTATTCTCTAATGAGCATCCATATCCTTGTATTAGTGTCACCATATAAGTGATTATGAGATCAACCATCCTCATCTCTGAGTATACATAGGACATACCAGTCTTATCGATATTATTGATCTCCGACTCAATATACCAATCACTATAAATATTTTAGATCAGGACTATCAAGGATTTAGGTTTCACTGGCATGATCTCATCACGGTCCTAAAATCATTGTTTGGACCTATGGGATTCATTATAATCATAAAAAATAACAAGATGCAGCATATAATGAATCAAAAATATCTATTTTATTAATATAAATATCAATTTACATGAGTTTGAAAGATAAATTATAATTAACACCCTATCGCATCCCATATGCGATTAGTTTGTAGAACATTATTCTTTCATAGATACATATGGTGATAATAAATCATATATTTTTATATTTATTTTAGATATTTTTGATAATTAATAATGCTAACATCTTCTAAAAAATCTAATTTCATAATTTAATTAATTTTTCTTATAAAAATAAGTAATTTTTAAAAATATAAAATTAGAGCATATTTATGAAAAATAGATGTCAAGTTAACTGAAAAATTTAAGTACCAAAATAATTAAAAAATTAATAAAAAATTTAATGCATATTTTTTTATTTTTCAAGCATAAAATTCAAGTAAAAATCAAATAAAAATATCTAAAATCTTATTTTAAAAAGCCTTCAGTGCACGATGGACCGACCGATCGATCCATGAAATCAGGGGTGCAATCCACAGCATAATTTTGTCGATCTATGTCGCAGTCCATGAGAAAGTGGCTGAGTTTTTGCACGATCCAACAACTGAGATCGTGCTGAACACTTGATCGGTGGCCAAAATTGCTTCTTCCCATATCCAGCGATGGTGGCCCACATCCAGTGCGTGATCGGATGGTTCAAAGCTATCCAGGGGCACAATCCAACAGCTAGCATTCGCTGTGGCTGAAAACTAAATAGAAGAAGAGATCTGAGGCACCATCCGATGGTCCAGAACCACCTGATCACCAAATCCAACGGCCAGCATTTTTTTTAACTTTCAATAGGAGATCTTTTGCACTGATCAACAGCCCAAATCAAATCTAGCGAACGATCGAATGGCTGATATTGATTCTAATAGAGATAAGGCTTGATGAAGTGATTTTTTGATGAAATCTTATGCGTTGGATCAAAATCTGATGGTCAGGAAGCTGTGACACGAGTTGGACACGATTTTGAAGGCTTTTGGGACTCTAATTTTTACTGAAAAAAGAAAAAAATTATCTATAAATAAGGAGGTCTGGGAATAAGAGAATAAGTAAAAAAATAAAAAAAATAAGAGAGGTGTAGGGATCCAAAGAGAAGAAAGAGAGAAGCCGATTTGCTCCATGAAGTACAAAGAAAGAAAAAGAGATCATCAACTATCTTTCCAACAAAACTATGCTGATCAATTTCAGATCTTTATTATAATTTTATTTTATTTTATTATTTTTTTAAATTTTTTATAATTAAATTTTAATTTTAATTAATATAAAATTTATTTTTTATACTTTAAATTTCTATTATTTATTTTTATTGCAAGTAGATGCTAAGATCTAATTAGTAGATCTTAGTACCAATTTATTTTTATGTACTTTAAATTTTTATTTTTTATTTTTATTACAGGTAGAAGCTATAATCTAGATAGTAGATCTTAGTACCTAATTTATTTTTTATACTTTTAATTTTTATTTTTTGACTTAAATTACTTTTCTCAAAATTTTATTTTTTTTAAAAATCAAAGTTATCAAATTAAAGCACTATCTTCTCTATGAATTCGATCTGACTCACTACTTTCTATATTTTTTAATATTTTTTAAAAAAATTAGAATTAACTTGATAATCATGGTGTCCTAACGATAATATCGCGACATATCATGCGATGATTTGAGAAGAAAATAGTGTGAGAAATATCTCATGCCTCAGCTCTTCTGACGCACCACTAGGATAAGAACAAAGTATTTTTGATTTGAATTCAAAATAGTTTAAATTCGAACTAAATTTGAACCACTTATCCTCATCCAATCTCTACTCCACGTCAATCTTAAATTCTTCTCACTTTTGTGCAACAAAAGAGTTGGTTTTTACCATGGAAAAATCTTTTTGAGAGAGAGGGGGCATGAAACAAAGAGGGGGTGGGCTTCTGTATGTGAGAAACAGAAGAAGAGTCATTCCTCTTTGCGTGTGAGGTCTAAGGTGGGTTCTAAGATTTCGGCTCTAGGTTTTGTGTAAGAGAAAAATACAAGAGTATCTTGTTCCAATCTCTCACACCCTATTTCTTCATAAAGCTTCATCTTTTGATTTGAAAGAGTCCAAGTGATCCAAAGGAAGGAGCTTGAATCAACCATCCAGAGCCTTTAGTGTGAGCTAGCACTCTCAAAAAGGATGATCCGATCAGGACTTCGAGTGGATGATCTGTAGAGGTCGGCTACTCGATATCAGAAAGAATCTCATACCACACCTATGAATAATGACGATCATCGACCCACACAAAGATAATGAGTTCTGAACTCATCCGATTAGATCTAACAGTTAGATCTGATCTAGGGCATCGATGTAATCAATACAGTTTTTCTTTATATCAAATTTTTAAATGTAAAAATTTTATATCATAGATCCTTAAAAGGTAATTTAGATCTGATCTAAAGCATGAGTAGAAGATTAAAATATTTAATCTATAGTCTTTCATTGTAAAATTTTTAAAAATTGCATGCTTTAAACTGCCTGTTTTTTCTTCAAATGGTATCAGAGCCAGGTTCATTGCTTGTGACATGAATATTTTGCATATAATCTAATTTTAATTTAATTTTAATTATTTAGATTAGATCTAAATAATTAATCTTAAATCTAAGTAGTATAGTAATCGAATTGGATAGATCTCCATAGCCATCCGATCATAGGAGAAAGTAAAATTTTATGGCCCTCTCCTCTCATTTGATGGGGTTCTCCTATGGTGCATAGGGATGCTGCGCAGTCTTTTCCATGAAGATGAACAATAAAAGTATTAAAAAAATTTTATTTTAGATCTGATATATTGTATGTTAGATCTGAAATTAAAGTTTATTTAATTGTATAATAGTTTGTAAAAATATTTTATAAAACTTGAAACTGTTTTCAAATACCGAACCCCAATCCGTATTAGCCCAAAACTTAATTAAAAATTAAGTGATCAAGATTTGAGAATCAAAAATCTAAAGCATTAATTTCATAACTCATGAATTTATGGGTTATCTCGAATCAAGTCCATTTAACTGGATTAGACCTAGGATTAGAAATCATTGATAACGGACTGTGTTAGTAATTGATCAAATTTAATTAATAGTTAATTCTGATTAGTTCAATTTTTCTCTTGATCCATTCTCAATAGTTATAGTTGGTCAGAGTCCATATCTTCGATTAGACTAAGATGGACCTTGATTGAAGCTCCATGGTCGAATCTAAGTTTATAAGTTGATCAAATTAAAACTATTTAACTAGTTGGTATCTAAGATAAATATGGCAGTTATGATTGGTGGTCATTAATTGAGAGCTACTCGCATAGATTGAGTCTATAGTGAGTTAATGGTATATCTCTTCCATCGATCTCACTTACCTGACCAACATGGTGAATCATATTTTGATCAGATCACTTAATGATTAGGGATGACCCATGTTTACTAAAAAATTAGTATGACTGATTTAGATATCCTTAGTTCAACTTGTCTAAAGTCCTCTTCATGACTTGATAAAGTTAGTGAAAAAATTTATGACTGGTTGGCTGGACCAACTTATGCCTAGTCTTCTTTAATCTGACTTAGTGAAGTCAGTGGAAGGATTAAGATTAACTGGTCAAATCTTTTCTCATCTTTCATTTCATCGAATTAAATCTTCTAAAATTATTAGGTCCCTTAAAATAAAATAATTATGGAGATAACTAGATCATAGCTTCCCATTAAGTTGGATAATAATAGATCCAATAGTTTAGATGATCATTGGAGGTGCCACACACCTGGTGCTCATCTGACTATCAGAATTATCATTCATAATATGTTGATTTAGTTATGCCTTTCTAATGATGGTTAGGTTGGTCGAGCCATACTCAGACTTGATCAGTCATTTGTCAGATGTACTAAATTCTGACATGTTAATGGTTGGACCTAACCAGAACTTTTAGTGGAGGTGCCATCGCCTGCTGAAGAAGAGTCTGGAGCAAAATTAAATGCTGAAAATTATTTGATGAAATAATTGATTAAGAATCTATCGATGGGTGCACAAGGATTAGCCGAGCCACACTCGAGCTCATGTGCAACCTGTGAGGATTCTGGTACCCATTAGAAAATTAGTGTAATTCTTCGAATTGGAGGTAGAGACTATCGATTCGAATAAAATAGTGGGAGAACCTTTAGACTAAAGTCCATGTCTTTAGGTTTGATCAATTTATATATTAATTAGATTTTGGTTTTTCTTTTATAGTTATGGCCACTACCTTGTCACTCCGATCACTATTAGATAGTGATAAATTAATTGGATCAAATTTTGATAGTTGGTATCGAAAGCTGAAAATAGTCCTGGAACACGAACGAATCTTGTACGTGCTGACAGATCCGACACCCAAGCAGCCAACTCCGAACGCTCATAGTACGTTTTGAGACACTTATCAAAAATGACTCAACGATTGAACTATGGTTCATTGCATTATGCTAGTGGCAATGAATGATAAGTTTAACCATCAATTCGAGAATGCTCAACCTCAAGATATATTACAAATATTGAATAAATCTTTGGACACGTCCGACGATGTTGAAAGGCATAAGATAAGTTGTGCCATCTTCAATGCTCAGATGATGGAAGGAGCATCAGTCACTGATCATGTACTGTACATGATCGAGATGATTGAGCACTTGAGCAAGCTTGATTTTCTCCTGCATGAGCAGCTAAGGAAGGATGCTATTCTAAACTCTTTACCTAAATCCTACCTATCTTTTCTTACTCATTATCGAATGATAAAGCCTACAGTCAACTATCATGATTTATTGGAATTGCTGCAGAACTTTGAGAAGGATCACCAGCTCCATAAGGAGTCGGTGAATATGGAGAGAGGGTCTTCTTCGGGACATCGATCTCTTAAGAAAGAAAAAAAAACAAGAAGAATAAGAAAATAGTGCAAAGTGCTGAGGAGCCCAAGCCCGATCAGACCAAAAAATTCAAGTCCGATCAGAGTCAGAAAGAATGCTTCTACTACAAGAAATAAGGGTACTGAAAGAGAAACTGTCCTCAATACATTACTTTTCTAGATCCAAATAGGATGAGAAAGAAACAAGTTATTGCTGAACAAGATAATTATATAATAATACTTATAATTTTTTAATTTGTGATTCTACTACCTAGGTATTAAATATCGAAAGTCTTTTTAATATTTATAATTCATTGCATGATCTACAGATCAGTAGAGATTTGAAGAAGATAAAAGATTCTTTAATGTTGGAGATAGAAGATTAGTTTCAGTTCTAGCATTAGGAATTATTAAGCTTGTATTCAAGTTCAATGTAATTGTTCTTAGTGAATGTCACTTTTATCCTTCTTTTTTATTAAATATTATTTCTGTAGGCCTTTTGGCCATGTATGGTTATAAAATTTTAATAAAAAGAAATATTTTTAATATCATTATGAATAGTGTTAATATGATGAATGGATAGTTGAACAATAAAATATATATCATCACAACCTATTAGTATAATATATATGTCCGGCAAATGCCTTAGAATTGATAATATCTTCGATATCTACCTTTAGCACTGTAGATTAGGTTATGTTAACAAGAACAAAATAAACAGGTTGACTCAAAAGAGAATCCTCAAAGTTAGAGATTGTGAATCACTTTCAATCTGTGAGTCCTGTCTACTTGAAAAAATGATCAAGTCACTTTTTACTGAAAAAGATGAGCGAGCCAGTGAAGTTCTAGGTATGATACATACTGATGTATGTGAATGTATAAAAATGAGTGCCAGAAGTGGGTATTATTATTTCATTATGTTTACAGATGACCTATCGAGGTATGAGCACGTCTATTTAATGACACATAAATCAGAATCATTTAAAATATTTAAATGATTTCATAATAAAGTAGAAAAATAAATTGAGAAAAGTATTAAAACTTTTCGATCCGATCGAGGAGATGAATACCTCTCCAGTGAATTTTTGACATACTTAGAAGAGAATAAAATTCTCTCACAGTGGATTCCTCCTAGAATACCATAACATAATAGTATGTCAGAAAGAAGAAATCGAACCTTATTAGATATGGTTCAATCCATGATAGGCTTTGTGAGTCTGTCGATCTCTTTTTGGAGATATACACTCGAGTCGGCTTGTTATATTTTAAATAAAGTTTCGAATAAGTCTGTAAGTAAAACACCACATGAGATATGGATAAGACGTAAGCCAGTACTTATTGAGTTTCAGTCATACAGTAAAAAATAAAATTTAAAAAAATTTTAAAACATGCATATCAAAAGATTCAACAATTAAAACTGTTGATCCGAAATCCAAACCCTAGAATCACCTTGTAGATGTCGAACAAAACAAAAATAAGCATGCAAAAAGATAGAAACTTATACTTTCTTAAACGAGCAGTATGGTAAGATGGTGATCTCCATGAGACTTCAAAATAGAAGTCCTCCAATAGTGATCCACACAAAAGTTGGCCAAGATTCTTTCCAACAGGTGCACTGCTGCAGCCTTTTCTTCATAAGAATACTGTAGGCTTCGAACTCGAAGAACAATCATACCAAACCCAATTGCCTTCAATTTTACCACTAGGATCATGCCAAGAGAATTCTCTCCAAAAATCTCACAACCTAGGATTTGATTTTGTGCTTCAATATATGAAAAAATCACACCCTAGGACAAACTAGCAATACTTGCTATTTTTCTTACCACCCTTCCTACTATTTTTCCACTCAATTTTTTTTATCTTTTTCTCAGATTATTTTAGATTTTTTCTCTCATATCACACACCAAAAGCCTCTAATTTTCATCCAAAATCTAGCACCCAATCCATACAGGACACCCCATATAAATAGGTTAGGAAGGGATGTGAAGAAATCCCAAGGGGCACCAACTCTTGGTGCTCCATATCTTCATGCAGAGAATTAATTCTCCATAATATTAAGTGGTGCAAAAGAGCCTTCACATAAAAGCACTCCTTCTCTTCTATGCCCCATAAATTCCTCATAAAAAATTAGCATGTGATAATTAAGAAACCAGAGGAAAATAAGGAGATGAATAAGAGTCTTCATGAATAAGGACCCTTCCACTTCTCAATGCAATAAAGGGTGGGCGGCAATTTATTTTTGACATGGAACTTGGGTGGCATGGAGGTCTCCTTCCATACTTGAAATACTTTCAAGTTGGATAAGAGTTCAATTAAAATAGATCCAATTCAATCTGATGAAAAGCAATAGGTCTAGTTTAGCTCAAATACTTTAAACTTAACCTAATTAAGAACTTAGATTAACACAATGTGCTAGCATATCAAATTAACCCCTAAAATTTATATTAAATCTTAATTAAATCAGATCAAGATCAAATCTCAAAGTGTGTGATCCATTAGGTTTCAAATCTAGCTAGCAGTGGATATAAAATCTTGATCTAACTCTAATCTGATCAGATTAGATCAGCTCAAGAGTCCCAATCAACTAGGACTCCTCCTAATTAATTTTTAAATTAAATTTTTTTAATTTTAATAAGTTTACAAATCAAGATTGACATCTAGTAATGTGTCATAAATATTCAAAAAAAATAAAATTTTTATTAAAATTATCAAAATATCCTTCAATGATAATTTATCGTGTAATTCAATCCTTCAGTCAAACAATAATTCAGATGAGCTATGGACATAGAAACATATCAAATCCAATTGCTTATCTAAATATATCTCAATCAGAAGGTGATGATTCAGTTGATGATATATTAAAAATTTTTTTCTAATTATCATCCTGCTTTAGCCAAAGACTTCTAGAATCATCAATCTATGAGATCACATAGGATGTTTACTCCCCTTATTAGGAGTGACTGATCTTTTATTGATCACTCACAATTTTCTTGTATATTTTATCATATCTAGAACACCCCACATAATGATCAGAGAACCAAATTAGGAAGTGAACCAAAATATGGATTCATATATACAAGGTACCATGGCGATCTCAGGTCAAAGGATCACTTACACAACTCTCACTAGAGAATCATCAGCTGACATGTAAATAAGACTCCATCAGATGTTCTCTCGTAGGTCTACTCGATGAATTCATTCTCTAATGAGCACCTACATCTTTGTATTAGTGTCACCATACAAATGATTGTGAGATCAACCACCCTCATCACTGAACATATATAGGACATGCCAGTCTTATCGGTATCATTGATCTCTGACTTAATGAATCAATGACTGAAAATATTTTAGGTCATGACTATCAAAGATTTAGATCTCACTGACGTGATCTCATCATGGCTCTAAAATCATTGTCCAAACCTATGGGATTCATTATAATCTTAAAAATAATAATAAGATGCAGCATATAATGAATTGAAAAGCATATTTTATTAAATAACAATGTCAATCATATGAGTTTGAAAGATAAATTATAAAAAATATTCGATTACATCTCATATGCGATTGGCTTGTAGGGTATTATTCTTTCAGTACTATCTCATCTTAGGGTTTGGGGGTATCCAGCTTATGTCAAACGTTTGAAAACTGACAAGCTTGGATCTAGATCTAACAAGTATCTATTTATAGGATACCCAAAAGAGATCAAGAGATATTACTTCTACCTTGTTGATGAATAAAAAGTATTCGTCAGCAATAGGATAGTCTTTCTAGAAAAAGAGTTTCTTAGAGAAGAAACTAATACCTCAAAGATTGAACTTGATGAAGTTCGATCGGTAGAAAAATTGACACAATCTAGTAAACCCATAGAGTCAAATTTGATTAGATCAAATTTGAAACCTATTATAAAAATATCTTTAAGGAGATCTGGTAGAGTACCCCGTCAACCGAACAGATACTATGATTTTTTAGTCCAGAACGGAGATCCAATTGAACTCAATGAGAACAATGAGGATTTGATCACCTATATGGATGCAATGCAGAGGTCTAACTCTGATAAATAGCTAGAAGCCATGAAATCCAAAATAGAGTCCATGAAGGTCAACGATGTATGGACATTAGCTGACCCACCTAAAGAGGTAAAACCTGTAGGGTATAAGTGGATCTTCAAAAGGAAGAGGGGTGCAGATAGAACGATAGAGACTTATAAAGTCCGTCTGATTGTCAAGGATTACTATCAATATTATGGTATTGACTATGACGAGACGCTGTCTCTTGTGACAATGCTCAAGTCCATTCGGATCATGCTTGTGATAGCAGTACATCTGGACTATGAAATCTAACAGATAGATACGAATAGCCTTTCTAAATGGAGAGCTGAAAGAAGAGGTGTATATGATACAACCTGAAGATTTCATATCCACAGATGAGTCTAAAGTGTGCAAACTTCAAAGGTCCATTTATGGACTTAAGCAGGCATCTTGAAGTTGGAACATGCATTTTGATAAAGTGATCAGAACATATGGCTTTATTAAGAATGAAGAAGAATCCTGCATATACAAGTGGATTAATAACTCTATGGTACTATTTTTTATTTTGTATGTGAATGAAATTATCTTAATCAGAAATGACATCCCTGCATTATAGGGAATAAAGATTTGGCTGTCATCATAGTTCTTTATGAAGAACTTGGGAGTAGCATTCTACATCTTTGAGATGAAGATCTATAGAGATAGATCTAGGAGATTGCTTAGATTACCCCAATCTACGTACATTGATACTATACAAAAAAAGTTCAGCATGGAGAATTCTAAGAAAGGCTATCTTCCGATAGGCCATGAATTTTTTCTCTCGAAGAGTGATTGTCCAACAACTCAAGAGAGAGAGCGTATAAATAGAATTTCATATACTTCGGTAGTGGGATCTATTATGTATACCATGACATATACGAGATCGGACATGGTATACTCACTATGGGTAGTGAACAGATACCAATCCGATCCAGATGAGAACCATTGGAAGATCGTAAAGACCATCCTTAAGTATTTGAAAAATACTAAGGATCATTGGCTTATCTATGGAGAATCTGACTGAAAATTTATGAGATTTACAGACTTCAATTTTTAGTCGGATCATGATGATAGCAAGAGCATATCGGGATACATTTATATGCTGAACGGTGGAGTAGTCTGCTGAAAGAGTTTCAAGCAGCACACCATAACCGATTTTACTTACGAGGTGGATATATCGAGCATCTGATGTTACAAAGGAAGCTGTGTGGTTATAAAAATTTATCAGTGAGCTCGGAGTGGCATCCTCCCTCGATGGCCCTATCTTATTGTACTGTGACAGCATTGACGCCATTGCTCAAGTGAAGAAATTAAAGTCACATCAGTGCACCAAGTACATTCTGCACCGCTACCATCTGACCCAAAAGATCATGGATCGAGATGACGTTGAGCTTCAGAAGATCGACGAAAAGAAGAACCTGGCCGATCCATTTACTAAAGCCCTCGGTATCAAGGAGTTTGATGATTATAAATTAAAGATGGGTATACGATACTGTACCAATTGATTTTAGTTCAAATAGGAGTTGTTGAGAATTATGTCCCAAAGTCAATCGTCAGCCTGTTGATGGTTGAGCTATTCATTATAATTGTATATGAATTATTAAATTAATAAATATTATTTAATTTTTTCATCACTGTGTGTACATCTTATTTGAACTCCTGTGTTTTGTGATGAAGTCCTTAAGACTATTTGAATTGATATAGGAGGATATATCATTTAGTCCTTAAACATTATTTACGACCAAATGATATGTTATTATTAGGATGATAGCTATATCAAGTATAGATCGTTGTGTACCATGTGCATTCATTGTCTTCTTAATCAAGAAGTGTGGAGACACTGACATGGCATGCAAGTGAGATGTAGAAGTATATCTCACTGAACGTGACCAACTGCTGAGCATTCTATTGTCAAGAGTAGCTCATGAAGGATATGGATATAAGTATCCTCTGACTTGAAATCATCATGGTGACTTGCAAGCAATTCACTGTACTTTGATGCCAGACTACTTGAATTTTTAATTCAGTGATGAAAAATTTTTGGATATTGTCAAGTACTTACGAAGTCGATGTGTGAGTCAAAATAGAATTGATCCCTTCGAATAAGTAGGAGTTAATGCATCATTGTGTTTCAATTCAGTAAAATCTCGATCGGGATAATCAATGTGATGAATTTGAAAAGTTGAAATACAATATGGATGATCTTTTTAGGGTTGATAGTTAAATTCTAAATCACCTTGAGTATTTGGGTCAAAGAAATGAATTATACGATAACTATATGCCAATAGGTTCTTGAATGTTGCTTTACAATCGTTCGACCTATTCAAACATTGGGTACCATTGTTAGATGGTCACTTTGATTAGTATAAGAAAATTATTTCTATACTATCGATTTAGGTTTGAATCTATGGGGTCACACTTAAAAGAAGTTTCTGACTGATCATGTGGCTGATCGATAATTAAGAATCATTCTAGGATAAAACAGTCAATTCGATTGATGATTAACTCTACGCAAAAGTTATAATAAATTAATTTGTTAATTATTGATAAATTATAAGATGATTGATTAGTGATTATATTGTTAATTAGCTCAATTTGATTAAGTATTAAGATTTAGATTAAATTTAATTGAATTGGATTCAATTTGATTTGACCCGATTAGGTTATGAGATGACCTAATCGCTAAAGGTGTTCGATTCCTAATTTGATCGAAACTTGAGCTCGATTAATTTTTAATTTGATTAAAATTTAATTGAAGTTATTTATTATCTAATTAGATTAGGTTCAGTGATCTAATTGGGTCTAATATAATTTGGTTAGATTAAGAACTTAATTGGATAAGAATTCAAATTCGAATTGAACAACCCATGTGCCACCTCATCACTGCACCCTTCTTTTCTCCATGCAAGAAGTGTTCTTGTATGAATTTTCTCTATGCCCAGAAGTTTTTTGTTGCCCCTTCTCTAGTTCCATTTGAATAAGGACAAGGTTGGTTCTTCATTCGAATTCAAAAGAATTTGAATTTGACTTGAAACCACCTTGAACCTACCTTATCTTTATCTTATTGCACACACCTTTGGAAGGCTGAATTTTGTGCGATGATTTGAGAAGAAAATGGTGTGAGAAATATTCTGATGCCCCACTTGGATAAGAACAAAGTATTTTTTGGTTTGAATTTAAAATGGTTTGAATTCGAACTAAATTTGAACTACTTATCCTCATCCAATCTCTACTCCACGCCAACCTTAAATTCCTCTCATTTTTGTGCAATAAAAGAGTTGGTTTTTACCATGGAAAAATCCTTTTAAGAGAGAGGGGGTATGAAATAGAGAAGGGGCAGGCTTCTATGCATGAAAAATAGAGGAAGAGTCCTTTCTCTTTTGGTGTGAGGTCTAGGGTGGGTTCTAGGGTTTTAGCTTTAGGTTTTGTGTAAGAGAAAAACACAAGAGTGTCTTGTTTCAATCTTTTACACCATCACCTCTTTATAAAGCTCCACCTTTTGATCTGAAAGAGTCCAGGTGATCCAAAGGAAGGAGCTTGAATCAGCCATCTAAAGCCTTCGACGTGAGCTAGCACTCTCGGAAAGGATGATCCAATCAGGACTTCGAGTGGATGATCTGTAGAGGTCAGATGATCTGTGCGACTGCTCAATATCAGAAAGAATCTTGTACCATACCTATCAGCAGCAGTGATCATCGATCCATACAAAGATAATGAGTTCGAAACTCATCCGATTAGATCTAACAGTTAGATCTGATCTAGGGCATCGATATGATCGATGCAGTTTTTCTTTATGTTAGATTTTTGTATGAAAAAATTTTATATCATAGATTCTTAAAAGATAATTTAGATCTGATTTAAAGTATGAGTAGAAGATTAAAATGTTTAATCTACTGTCTTTTGCTGTAAAATTTTTAAAAAAATATATGTTTGAACTGCTTGTTTTTCCTTCAGGTATGTCCTTCTGATTCTTACTCTCTTGCCTCGACTTAAATCAGTTTTTACTGCATACGTCACATAAACTCTTCAGTTGGTCCTTCTTATAGAAAAGCATATAATTATAATAGCATGCATCTATCTTTTCGTATCCCATATCTAATCCTTTCACCATTTTCTTTAAAACATAGAAGCTCTAAACAAGCTTCTCATCCTTCGATAGTATTTTCTTTATAATTGCTAGCATCCTATCATAACAATTGACCATCATATTAAACTTGGCCTTCAAGTTCAACAACTCTGACACAGCTGATAATACAATGTATGTTTCATATCCTGATCATAGTGGTTCATCAGCATCTCATTGCACATGATAGAAATCACTGCTGCCAACTTCTGGATCGTTCTCCACATCTCAATTAAATTCAGGACCAGCCGCATCCATATTTATGTCTACCATTCTATCTCTGTCTCTGTCCTGCTTACTTCTAACCCTTGTAACTATCTCTCACGTCTCTCCATGCAGGTACCAATGCTTATAGTTGGGTATAAATTCACTCCTATATAAATGGACAATCATTGTATTCCTAACAAGCATTTCTCAATTACCACATCTCTCACAAGGATAATAAGCCCATCGTTGATGTAAGAGTACCATATTTTCAAAAGTATAATCACAGAAGCACCCTACACCCTCCCTATATTCAATAAAAATCATCCCATCAACTACTCGACGATCCATTCAACTACGGTCCATGATACATTACCTAAGAATTCAGCATATATAAATACAAGATAATTGCTAAATGATTATTTTATCATTTCAAATGGCTTATATAGTAAATACATCCTACCATCAACTAATAGGTATAGAAGGTCTTACCTCATTCAAAAATTATTTTAATTTTATAGATCAATTATAGCAATCAAACGATACGGGTCGAAAAAAATTTTGATAATATTTTTTCTTAGTTCTCTCTACATGGCTTAAGATGTGTGAGGAGAACTACAGAAAAATACTATCTGAAATTTATCTCAAATTCTCAACATATCGTTTGATTATTGTAATGACCTATAGAATTAATTATATTTTTTAAACTGTCTATACTGGACAATCAATTGATCAATATACATAATTTTTTTATCTGTATAAAAATATATAAATATACGGATGCCATAAAATATGTACATTAATCAAAAGATGGGTCTATGGTTCTATGCAATGCAATAGTTTTAAAATTTTTAAATTAGGAGATTCCAAAGTACCGAGCAACATTGCAAATAGGGAGGGTCGGGATGCACGTCCCACGTATGCAGAGTTGGGGTGCTAGACGACTATACCATGCACCCTGCACACCAAGAACTACAATCCAAGACTATCAGATTGCAAATCCCATGTCGATAGGTCGAGCTGGGGTAGCCAAGGAGATAGCACCCCAGCAGGGCATCCAGGCAAATCTCACCCTGGGAGTTCAAAAGTATCGATTAGTATTGCAAATGGAGAGGGTCAGGATGCACATCTCGTACATGCAGGCTTCGACTGTAGGATGATCAGGTCGTGCGACTCATGCACCAAGGACTGCGACCCATGCACCAAGGACTGTTGTTAAGGCAGTCAGGTCATGCATCCCATGCTGATGGGCCGAGCTGGGGCATCCGTGGGGGCAGCACCCCCTACCCCCCAGCAGAGCATCCAAATAAATCCTACCTCAGGAGTTTTCAAGTATCGAGTAGCATTGCAAATGGAGAGGCCCGAGAAGTGCATCCTGTGCACGTGGCCTTGGGGCACTGGACGATCGGGCCGCATGATAAATTAAATTCAAATATCATAAGTTTAAATAAATATCACATATATGTTAAATAAACGGCGGCATGTGTCACCGTCACCGTTGCTACTACTCACCAGGGGATAGAGAGAAGAGGAGGGAACAGCGAGAGAGGATGGCGAGGTTGTGGAGATTTCAACAGTGCTAGGAAATGAGGGTTCCGACGGCAAGGGGATGACGGCACAGGGTTGTCGGCGCATGGATAGAGGTTTCGATGGTGCAAGGACGGTGGTGCGAGGACGGCAATGTAGGGACGAAGGATCTGACGATGTGGGGATGGTGGCATGGGGATGGCAAATCCGATGTAGATCCTGACAATGCAGTGGGAGAAGAAGGGGGGAAGCGGAGGTGTGGGGACGGTGGCACGAGGACGGGGGTGCAAGGATGGTGGATCTAATGGGGGTTCTGATGGCACGGCGGGGGAATCAGCACGACAGGGGAAGAAGGGGGGATGCGGTGAAAAGTGATCGATCGGGAAGTGGGAGGAAGAATTTTTGGGCAATTATTAGCGACGATGACTAATTGTGTTGTTAATGAGTATAACATTATGTCCTATATATTTTCTATGAAAAAAATAAATAATTAGAATATAAGATTTATGGTGACGGCTACTGCCATCGCTAATAACGAAAGATTATATCGCTAATAGTTCTCTAACCTTTAACGATGGATTTCTTATCCATCGTAATAATTTATCATTAAATATGCTAATAGCCATCGCTATCTTATAGCGATCCCAAATCCATCTCATTTAAAATTGGTATACCCACTAGGTACCTGAATCCACCTGATATAGAACTCCATAAATTAAAAATTTTGTAGCCAAAGAAGAATCCTTTGAATCAAAGTTCTCCAAACCCTACAAAATTCATGCTTCTACCAAGATTAAGCTCTCAAAACCTCGAGAGATCAACTCACACTGCCCCAACTCCTACAAAATCCATATGCTCGAGCAAAAACCTTAGAATCTAAGAAACCCCTCTGATCTCCCTTAGGTACTCTTGGAAGAAAGAGAATGAAATGAAAAGAAAAACAAGCGAAATGAAAAAAAAATGATCAAAATATATGGGAATTGGTCTTACCTTTCAAGTTTTCTTACTTTTTCTTTATTGTCTTTGATTTCCCTCGGTGTTCCTCCAGTTTTTCCTCTATTTTTTCATCTTCAAGAGTCTTAATCGGGTGGGAGGATTGGAACCTAAGAAACCCCATCCATCTCCCTCAAATACTCTCCTTTTTTTCCCATGATTCTTCGGAGAAAGAGAATGAAATGAAAAAAAATTGAAAAAGAAAAAAAATAATCAATCTATGTAGGAAACGTCTTATCTTTTGAATTTTCCCTTTTCCCTGGTTTTCGTTGACATTTCCTTTGCCCCCCCCCCTCTCCATTTCCCCCCAGTCTTTTCTGTCCCCACAATCTCAATTGGGTAGGAGCCTTGAAGTGGCCGATAGAGAAACCTGAACGTCAGATTATTTGGATAAATTAAAATTTTATAAATTATAAAAAAATTTAAATATTAAATTATTTAAATAAAATTAAAATTTTATAAATTATAAACGGATTCAGATAGCCGGTACCTGATGAATAAATTTCAAAACCATTTCAAATCGGATTAAAGTTTTATAAATTATAAACGGATTCAGATAGTCGGTACATGAGAAGAAAATCTCAAATTTATTTTAAATTTAAATAATTTTTAATTTTTAATTTATCTTAAATTTAATTAAAAAATATTAAATAGATTTTGTTAAAATTTAAAATTGAATAAATATTTTAAAATATTCATCCGACTGTCGTCACTACTGGACACCATCCTATACACCGGGCAAGTATCTAGAATAGGGGATGGTTTGCTGTTGAAATACTGATAGCATTAATTGCCTTTCATGGGACAGGAGACATGGATGGATCTGACTGTTTTAATTGTGGGTTTTATCTCCTTATTTTTATAGCTAACAAAAATGTAATACTATATTTGGTTTAAGTTTTTTCTTTTTTCTTTTTTTTTTTTTCTCTCCTCCAAAGAAATAGGAAGGATTAAACTTAGAAGGGGAATGATGATTAGAAGTGCATAATAACCTTGGGGACGGGTTGTACCTTTCGTATGAAATAAGGATTATTTAGCTTCCTTCACACCAAACCACCGTTTGA
This sequence comes from Elaeis guineensis, assembly GCF_000442705.2. Taxonomy (NCBI): domain Eukaryota; kingdom Viridiplantae; phylum Streptophyta; class Magnoliopsida; order Arecales; family Arecaceae; genus Elaeis; species Elaeis guineensis. Next base: position 78,384,064 of record NC_026005.2, on the reverse strand, counting down.
TCATCTACAGTACATACCTCAAGGCACTCCGAGCACCATCATTCATCCGTCAGCATAGATTTTAAAACGAGCAGCTGATGATCAAATGGAAGATTTGCACAGAGAAAAACGGATCCTCCTTTCACTTACGCGGAAGACACACCATTGACCCATAATCTTGATGGATTGCATCATAGAAATAGAGATGGATTGCGTCATAGGAAATGAGTATATGCCCACCATGACAGCATAGATTTGCATGATGTGGATTCTCGTAAATAGTTTATTTTTACGTAGGCTAATATTTTCTATATTCCATGACATTGATTCAAGAGAAGATAGAGTATTGTAGCAGACATCTGCCATTCTATCAACTAATATTATTTGGAGTAGATTTGAGATAAGTATATTATGTTTAAACTGATATATGTTTTCATGTTTTATTTTCTTTTTCTCAGCTTTTCTGGAATGAGAAAGGTGTAGTTGTATTTTATATAGAAAGGGTGCGGATGAATAGCAAGTAATAGCTTTTCCCATTTACAAGATAGCACAACGATTTGTTAACGCTTGCATTCTCATCGCTCGAAACTTCTCCCCGATAAAGTAACCAATCCTGCCAAACGACGATTTTTTTCTGAGCAAGTAACGGGGTGGTGGTGATCGACGAGTAGTTGGAATAAAAATGATCCATCTCCTTCCACCTTTCAAAATCAACTATAGAAGGTGTGATTATATCCAAAGATACAAATGTCCAAGTATACTCGGTCCCTAACGAAATTTATCAATTTGAGAAAGAATTCTTGGGTGGAAAAGTGCAGCGTCTTCGATCTCCTCCCCTCTCTCTCTCTCTCCTTTCTCAAAAATTATCATGTCCCCGACCCAAGATCGCGAGTCAAAGATCAGGACAACCACCGCATACTTATGAAGAACTCTCTCCATAAGCATACAAAGCATCTCATTACGATATCGATGCATCACAGCGGAATAAAATTCAAATAATTATTATTCAACTTTAATTCAAATAATTAAATCAAATATCTTACATCCAATAAAATTTCATTAAAAACAAAATAATAGATTTAAGTTCAATAAAGTTGATAATGCTAAATCTTGCCTCTAAAAGTTCTACCCCAACATTATTATCCATGCTCGCAATTAAGTATCTGAATCTGAAAAATAAAAAAAGAGGTAATGAGCTAGACAGCTTAGTAAGTAACAAATATCTTAACTAGACATTTTAGATAGTTATATAATTTTCAAGAACAATGCTGTAAATAAACATAAAAATACATTCCATGCTAATTCAATGTAAATCCAATCTTTTCAAATATTTATATACAATATAATCATAAATCCGATTCGAATCAAAATACTCATAACTCAAGAGCCTCGACTATAACCAACGTTTAACCTCCATTAGCGGGATCCACTGAATACCAGCGCATAATCTCCACTGGCAGGGTCCATTGAATACTAGCGCACAACCACCACTGGCAGGATCCACTAAATACCAACGCACAACCCCCACTGGCAGGATCCACTAAGTACCAACGTATAATCCCTATTGACGAAGCCCACTGAAACATAGTTAGGCTGAGAGTATAAATCCGATCTGTATCAAAACACTTTTGTATCATAACATATCATAATTTTCATTGAACATATGCATAATCAATAAACCATAGTATTTCAAAATCATTTTTCATTCAAAACACAATTTCATAAATCATGCATAATTTTAAAGAATAATTATTTTTTTTAAAATAAATATAAAATATCTCGAGAAGATGATTCATTACTTATCTTTCACAGACCACTGAACAAACAAATCGATTAACCTTTAGGAGATTCTTCAGTGCCTATTATTCAAAATTATATTCTTGTAATAATTCTAATTCAAAATTAGATCTAAACAAATTCTAAATCAAAATTCCATTTAGGATCAGACCCTTCACTACACTCGATCAAAATTATCAAAAAGAAATCCTTTCACTAGGCTAATCTTACAAAGATAACTTGAAGAAGGAATCTATCAAGAGAGAGAAACAATCTAGAGAGAAAAAGTTCAATATTCTAGAGAGAGAAAGCAAGGGTTTAGGCTGAAGGGAGAGAGAGAAGAGAGAGAAATTCTATCTTATTTTTTAGTTATTTATTTATTTATTTTTTTTTCTTTTTTTTTCTTCACAGAAAACAGAGGACTCGTGTGTCCTCTTCTTTCCTTTTTTTTTTTCTTCACGAAACAGGGGGCTCTTGCTCCCCCTTGTTCCCGACGAGGAGTCCCTTCCCCCCAAACCGACCACCACTCAGGCCGGTGGGGGTAACCCCGATGATGCTGAGCAGTCGGGTCTGATGACTGACGGTGGCCAATGACGACAGTAATCAAAGACGAAAGACAAAAATAGGGGATTCGAAAAAATAGTGCTTTTTTAGAGATTTTTGACAGAAAACTTTTAGTAAAAATTCAAGATTAAAGCCCATAAAGATTGGAGGAAGATTATGGAAGATATTTACTTGATTTAGATGGAAATTGATTTGATTTTCAATGGCCAAAGTGAGATCAAATCCACCAGTAGACAAGGGGAAAATCAGGGAGAAGAATAGTGATTTTTTTGGTGATTTTTCAGTGATGATAAATCAAGAGGTTGAGGTCCTTAAATAGATCTCTAAGGGAGAGTTTCAATTTGATTTAACTCGAGTTTTTAGGTGGTATTTGGATTGGATTGGGAGAAGAACTCCTTCACGAGTTCTTCCGGTTCCACGCTCTCTGCCCACAACCTCTGCACGTGCTGGCTTCAAAATTTTTATTTTTTTTTATTTTTTTTATTACTTTGAGATTTGTGTGGTTGAGAATTGGGGTACTACATTCTTCTCTCCTAAAAAAATTTAGTCCTCAAAATTTTAATTACTAAGTCCTCAAAAATTCAGATTACTTTTTACGTCAAACTATGTCATCATCTAATTTTAAAATTGAATCTTTCATCATAATTTCTGTCAAATCAAATTATTGTTCTGATCAATTTGAAAATATTTCAAACCACTATGCTTCTGCTGCGCACTCTGATTCAAATCTATCAATGTACTTGTGTTAAATCTAAGTTTCTAAATTATGTCATAATTAATATTAGTCATCATCTCAATGTCTCTAGTATCTACCCATCTACACTCTTGTCTGATTCTATGTGTCATATAGTTTATCCACTTATGTTCTGATACCACTTTAATTGTCACACCTCCGATCTGAGATCGCAAGTCAGAAGTCATGGCAACCACCGCATATTTACGAAGAACTCTCTCCATAAGTATACAAGGCATCTCATTATGATATCAATACATCACAGCGGAATAAAATTTAAATAATTATTATTCAACTTTAATTCAAATAATTAAATCAAATGTCTTACATCCAAAAAAGTTTCACTAAAAATAAAATAATAGATCTAAGTTCAATGAAGTTGATAATGCTAAATCTTGCCTCTAAAAGCTTTGCCCCAACATTATTACTCATGCTCGCAATTAATTATCTGAATCTGAAAAATAAAAAGAGAAGTAATGAGCTAGACAACCCAGTAAGTAATAAATATCTCAACTAGATATTTCAGATACTTATATAATTTTCAAGAACCATGCTGTAAATAAATATAAAAATATATTTCAGGCTAATTCAATATAAATCCAATCTTTTCAAATATTTATATATAATATAATCATAAATCCAATTCAAATCAAAATACTCATAACTCAACAACCTCGACTATGACCAATATTTAACCTCTATTGGCGGAGTCCACTGAATACCAGCGCACACCTCCACTAGCAGGGTCCATTGAATACAGCGCACAACCTCCACTAGCAGGATCCACTGAATACCAGCACACAACCCCCACTGGCAGGATCCACTGAGTACCAATGTATAATCCCCATTGGTGGGGCTCACTGAAATATAATTAGGCTGAGAGCATAAATCCGATCTGTATCAAAATACTTTTGTATCATAACATATCATAATTTCCACTGAACATATGCATAATCAATAAACTATAGTATTTTAGAATCATTTTTCGTTTCAAACACAATTTCATAAATCATGCATAATTTTAAAAAATAATTATTTATTTTTAAAATAAATATAAAATATCTCGAGAAGATGATTCATTACTTACCTTTCACAGATCACTGAACAAACAGATCGATTAACCTTTAGAAGATCCTTCAGTACCTATTATTCAAAATTATATTCTTATATTAATTCTAATTCAAAATTAAATCTAAACAAATCCTAAATCAAAACCTCACTTAGGATTGTACCCTTCACTAAACTCGATCAAAATCGTCAAAAAGAAAGTTTTTTACTAGGCTAATCTTACAAAAATAACTTGGAGAGAGGAATCTATCAAGAGAGAGAAACGGTCTAGAGAGAAAAAATTTTAGAGAGAGAAAATCTAACATTCTAGAGAGAGAAAGTAAAGGTTCGGACTAAAAGAAGAGAGAAGAGAGAGAATTTTTCTCTCATTTTTTTAGTTATTTATTTATTTTTTTTCTTCTTCTTCTTCACAAGAAATAGAGAACCGTGCGTCCTCTTCTTTCCTTTTTTTTTCCTTCATGGAACATGGGGCTCTTGCTCCCCCCTTCTTCCCGACGAGGAGACCCTTCCCCCCCAATCGACCACCACTCAGGCCGGTGGGGCTAACCCCAGTGACGTTGAGTAGCCAGGTCCGGTGACCGGCGGCGGCCAACAGCGACGGCAATCAAAGACGAAAGACAAAAAAGGGGATTCGGAAGAACAGTGCTTTTTCAGGGATTTTTGATCAAAAACTTTTAGTAAAAATTCAAGATTAAAGCCCATAAAGATTGGAAGAAGATTATGGAAGATATTTACCTGATTTAGTTGGGAATTGATTTGATTTTCGATGGCTAAAGTGAGATCAAATCCATCAGTAGACAGGGCGAAAATCAGGAAGAAGAATAGTGATTTTTTTGATGATTTTTTAGTGATGATAAATCAAGAGGTTGAGGTCCTTAAATAGATCTCTAAGGTCGAGTTTTAATTCGATTTAAATTAAATTTTTAGATAGTATTTGGATTAGATTAGGAGAAGAATTTGATCGCGAGTTTTTTTTGGTTTCACGCTGTCTGCCCATAACTGCGTGTGTTGGTTCCAAATTTTTTATTTTTTTTATTATTATTTTAAGATTTGTGTGGTTGAAAAATATGGTATTACAAAAATGATGACACTTTTTATACCAAAAAAGAAATGATGGCACCTTATCCATCCATGCCACCGGCCAGCCGTGCATGGATGGACTGGTACAGGGTACTGAAGCTTCGACTGCGCCACATTATCCCCAAATCGGAGTCCGATGCCGGAACAACATCCTTCCCGTATCCACACCAACCTGTCCACATCGACTTCCAGACTGGCATCTTCCTCGCTCACCAGACGACAAAATAGCCGGCCCGTCGCGTCGACGCAACCTCCGCCTCGATATATCCTCCCCCGTCTCCGCTTTCCCTCTCCTAACCGGATCGAAGAAATTAAACAACACGCGTTAAGACCCACCCGTCAATTAGTAGACTGAGAAAAGTAGCAAGTCATTAAATTTACTTAACTCGCCGATTCTCCAATTGAGGCTGGCCGGGCCGACTGGCTCCTCTTCGTAGAAGCCATCTCCGGCCGGCCGGCTCATCCGCGATGGGAATCTGCAAGAAAACGGCGGCGCAGGTGGCGGCTACGGCGACTGTGAAGGTGGTGCTGCAGGATGGAAAGCTGGAGGAGTTCCTGCGGCCGGTGAAGGCAGCGCACGTGCTGCAGGAGAACCCCATGTCCTTCGTCTGCAACTCCGACGACATGAAATTCGGCGGCTTCGTCTCCGCCGTCGGTGCCGATGAGGAGCTCCATCCAGGGCAGCTCTACTTCCTCCTCCCGCTCTCCGTGCTGAGGCGACCCCTCCACGCCGAGGAGATGGCCGCCCTCGCCGTCCGGGCCAGCACCGCCCTCATGTCCGGCGCCTCCTCCTCCTGCCGCTGCCACAAAGGTTCCATGGCACCGCTCGTATTCCCCGCAGGCGGAGGGGACCGGGTGGTGATGGCGGAGCGGACCGGGTGGTGATGGCGGAGGAGAGCCGGTGGCAGGGGACGTAATTTCACGACCAAGTTGAGTGCAATTGCGGGGTAGACACTCGCGAAGGCAACCGGAACAATCCCTCCAACCCTTGGATTAGGTCGATTGGTCGGTATTTTTGGAGATTCCTTCGTGGTCAGGTAACCGGCAAACGTAAAATGATTGCAACACGGGACCTCCGCCTCCGCGCTAGTGGAACGGGAAACAGCTACGCGTAACGCCTGACCAATGGATTTTAAGCTTGGAAGGCCAAGATTTAGTTAAATTCTTGATGATCAGATGGAAGTGACTCCTTATGTTGTTCCGTTGAGTCCCGAAGGTGAGCTGCAGCGCCGTCCATGCTTGGTCGGTCTCTTCTGTGAATGTTAAAAAAAATAGTGTACAAAAAACCAGATATTTTGATGAAAAAAATAAGTCCTTTCTTTTATTGTTATTACTACCATGCAACTCGCGCTACGCTTCAAGCTTAATACATAAAAGATAGAGCACAAAAAAAAATCTTCAATTTTTGATCCCTTCAAAATGTTCATCCAAACTATATAGATATAAAGAAATTATTGAAAACATGATCGTAAAGATTTTATGAAAAGATTAAAAAAATATGATGACAAAATATCTTGAACGTAATTTTTTGATTGGTGGCATCGTTGGTGGCTCTCTATATAGAGAATGAAAATAATTTATATTTTTTGAAATAATATTTTAAATAATAAAAATATATTATCATTCTGTACTTGATATCCTTCGTAAGGGAGTAGTTTTCTGAAACAAATCATGCTGAACATATTTTTCAGGAGTTGTAAAAGTAGGCTGATTCGGCATATGAGATGTAGAAGATCCAGCTATAGAACTTCCAACTAAATTGACTGATTCAGATTTACTCTCTTGAAAAATATTTGTCATCTTGAAAGTACCATTATCATCATCAAAAGTTTGCGATTCAAACAAAACTTGGAAGACATAGATGGCATCAAGGATCTTTCTAATCATAGTCAGAAGAGTGAATCTATCATATCATACATCTACTGCAAGATTAAGCACCGGACTATCAATTGCTATGCTAGTTTTTCAAATATAATAAAATTTGTTGTTCCAATAGCATCTTCAACAATAGCATTAAATTTGTGTCTAATAAATTTAGATAAGTTGATATTATTTTTTATATTAAAAATATATATCCATTTAAAGGAGAAAAATGATAAATGAAAAGATATAATAACAGTACCATGATATTGGAGGTTGACCATTCTTATTACATTGATTACACCAGAATTCGTCACTATAAAATTTGATAGTGGTTTTACAAATATAACATGCCTTGTACCACCATCCATAAAAAATGTTGATGTCTTTAGGATTAACCTACCTTACATGTAAATTTTGAATCCTAAAAAAAAATTATCTTAAATTTTTGAAAAAGAATATCATAATCCATCAATCACTTTAAATCATACCCAAAAATTTTGAGGATCTAATTTCAATAAATCTTCAATTATTTTTCTATTTGCAATAGCTTCAAACTGAGGATTGATAATAATATCTTGTTTCTTGTCTACAAATTCGATCAAAAAAACTAGTGCTTGCATCCTATACACACACTTATGATTATACTCAAATTATCGTGTCTAGTTGCTATATTTTTTTAAAGTACAATAGTAGTTTCTTCACATTTTGACCTATTTCGATATTTTATTATTTCTTGTGTCTGCATATCCATGTAAAATCTTGATGTCGAGCATGTCGACAGGCATATTTTTTATAAATATAAACAAAATCAAATTTTTTTATAATAACGATATTGTTTCTATAATAAGTTTCATTATGAAATAAATATTATCTTTATACGTTCTTACGGTCATGCCAACCAAAATAATGATCACAGGTCCTCTCTCTTTTGCATGAACAATATCTTCATTAATTTCCTCAGCATATTTGGCCCATAAAGTGACCAATAAATTTTGCATACTAGAGAATATAGAGACAATCATGGAATGTTACTTTATATATTTGAGTAATCTAAGGATATGCTAATATTTATAAATGACGATATACATATATGATAACCAAAAAAAAATTCGGATCAATATACGTAACTTTAAATTTGCTATTTCCAAGTTTCTTTTATAGACCATTTTTTATCTAACATAGGTTTGCTCGATAGATCCAATGGTAATGATGTGACCAATAACATCTACAAAATAAAAATAAAAATATATTATTTTTTTAAAAAAAGAGAAAATTTATGCATATCTATTAGATAAAGATCATTAAAACTTCTCTCCATCAATTTATCAAAATCGATAAAATTAAATTTTTGAATTAGTATGGAGCCATTGTCATCATCAACTCATTGTATGCTTGTCCATCTATTTATATAGATGATATATTAATGCATGGTAGGTCGGAAACTTTTTTTGTTCAGTACCGCATTAAATTTCTCAAAAGTATATATACTCCCCTTAATGACTGAATTCTTGAATTGTTCAGTATTTTTCTTACAAATCGATGCTTGTATAGTATTTTCATGTATTTCTATTTTCTAAAAAGATGAGTATAAAATTTATATCTGTGAAAAAAAATATTCTAAAATTGTAATGACAACTTTATAACTTTTTCATCATGATGCTTAGTAGTTGATTATCAGTATAAGGATTTATCGAATCCCATATTCTGTGATAGATTTGATAGTAAACTATATTTTATTTTTTTATTCTATAAAAAATATAATATATTAAATATATTTATATATATATATTAAAATAATAATAATATTTAAAAAATATTGTTCAAAAGCAAAATATACCTAAAGGTAAATCCGAGAAGATTTTTTTTGTAAACTATATTCTTCGTATAATTTTTAAATCCGATATGTTCATTCTTTATCAAAATTTTCAATCTATTATATAATGTAATATGTGAAAGTGCAACTAGAGTGACCATGGCTAAATATCGGACTGGGCAAATATAATCCAACTTTATTCAATATTTATTTTTGACTTTTATTAATTATCATGGCATAATATAATCTTACTGAAAATTATCTTCTTTTGAAAATAAATAGCCATTTTGTTTCTACAACTTGCATTATAATGTGCGAAATATATACTTTCATGCTGATGTGACTGTCTATAATAACTTCTGCTTCAATAATATTTTCGATAACATGAGTTGTTATTAATTTTGTACCATTACAGAGTCCTGTACTTAGATTGATATTTCACAATAACATTATCAGAGCATCTTTTTTCAATTTTAACTCATGATGTGGAATGCCATTAAACTTTAAAAAATTTAAAAATTCAACTAGATAAAGAACATCTTCTGCTGCAGTATCTATCGATATTTTATATATTGCATCAGAGCTTAAGTATATCTTTTCTTCACTCAGAATCAGAGAAAGCAAATAAGCATTTATTTCATCGACCATTTCATTTGTAGGTATAATGATAGTCTTTTCTTTTAGATATACTGTATTTGCAAAATTCTCTTTAAAATTTGAATATATTTCTGAAGTGATATTCTGGATGTGCTCTTTATCTATTTTTATAAGTAAATTATCTAGAATCTCGATCCATATTGGTTCCTCTTCATCTTGTTCAAATTTGATAATAGGTACTTTTCCATCTCCAACTTTTAAAATTCATTTACAAAAATTAGCTAATGCTTTTTTTTGAATCGTCATCAATGCTATCATTCAATAACCTCATATTTACCATCAAAATAAAAATTTTACATCAATTTCATAAATATGATCAACTTATCGATGCATCAACTATTTTCATTCTATTTTTGCTGACAATAATTGATAAAATTTATCTAAAATCCTCTCCAAAAAGTATAATTTTTTCATCGAATAGTCTATTCTGTTCATTTGAATCATTGTTCTATAGAATATCTATTAATAACTATCAAGTACTTCAAAATAATTTCTATGATTCATTGGAGCTTCATCTCAAATTATCAAACTTACGGATTCAATCAACTTTGCAAGCTGAGTACCTTTTTTGATTTCACATGTAGAATATTCATCGATTTGAATCAATATTTTAAATCTTGAATATGCGGTTTACCCATCAGATAATAAAAGTGATGCTATTTCTGAAGAAGCTATGATCAGCATAATTTTTTCTTCTAATTTAATTTTTGAAATGATTGCTTGTCAAAGAAAAGTTTTATCTATTTCTCCATGACGATATACAAAAAAAAATCACTTTTATTTTCATTGACAGCATTCAATATAGATTCATAGATATCTTTTTATTTTTGATTCAATTTCTCAAATAATGATGAATATTCTTTTTACAATTCATATATGTCATAATTCAATTCTTCTCTTAGCAACCGATTATTCAGTTCTTCGATCATAACTCTATTCGGCATCGAAAGATTATAATCTGAAAGAGAACAGATATTTTTATTGAATATTTTTTTTAATTCAAATAAAATTTAATTTTTCAACTGTGATTCTAAAATTTGAAGATTTGGAAGCTCCAATATATTTCTCGACTTAGAAATGATATCATCGAAAAATTTTTTCAATTCATTTTTAATAAATTTTTTGACTCAGCTATTTCACAATAAATAATTAAGATAACGAATAGCTATCTTAATTCGGATAATGTTATCCAGTAAGAAGCTTTATCCAATGCTTCATGCCATTCTTTATCATCTTCCAATGCATTACATGCAGACTGAAAAGTTGGATAGATAATAAAATTTATAGTTTTAATTTCATCATAATTTCTGGATTCATTTACCACATTTAGAAGCATTCTTAAATAATATAATTTACCTAAACTTAGATGAATATAAACTATTCTATGGATTCGATTTTTCAATTTTCTTCTTGTCCAGATTTTATCTCGAAAATTTCAAATCTATTTTGTAAGAAATTCAACATAAGTTGAATATCGAGCATCATCATATACTTCATTGATTTTTATCCATTCAGTAAACATCATCTTGATTTACATCTCCTCTTCCAAGAATAGATATTAAACTCTAACTATCATGATAAGTTATTTTATTCATATATAGAAAATGCTTCAACAATTGATTCTCTAAAGTTAATATCAAATAAGAACAATCTCCATATAGCTTCATATGCTGATAGATATCTACAGTCTAAATATGTCTTAATCTCATCAATCTGTTCGTATTGCTTCTCTCCACTGTCATTGTTAATCATTATATTTTCTGTCATAATAGCTCTTATTCTATCCACTCCTTTATTGACATATTTGAATAGATATTTGATCAATCTTGATTTATTACACCATTCAACATTATATATGCCTGATAATGGATAATCAAATCCAAATTATATGGAATAATAAATCTATTATCAAGTTTTATCCCATTTTTGATAGCATATCACCTATCATTCCTTCTACTATAAATAGCAAATTTATTTTCATCGATCATTGTTTGATCTTGAAATTTTTTGAAAAAATTTTCTAACAATATTCCTTATTCATACATGGTGATCCAGGATTATTTACACCACATGGACCATGCATTATAAATTTTATGATATGATCATATGCTATTGGATCAATCAATCTATCAGATAATTCTACACTGATGATAGAATTAATATCCTCTATTGTTAGATATTTATATTCTGGTTTAAGCCAAAGTAGAATATGGACATGCGGTAAATCTCTTTTTTGAAACTCTATTGTATATAAAACTACAAAATATATCAAGAAATGCATAAACTAAAATATTATTCAAAATTGTATAAATTACTATGTAGATTAACAATTCATATCAAAAAATAGCATTTACACACAACTATTTTCTCAAAATGGTGCTTTTTGGCTATATCTGACATTAATTCTTGGACTTTTATTTTGAAAACTCGGCTAACAATATCAGATCTATCTTCAGATCTTTGTCCAAAAATTAGTTTTAAAGCATCTTGAATCTTGAACTACTAGGCATTGTAGGTAAATATAATAAATAAATCGAGATATCTATGCCATCTACAAATCGCGATTGCATCTTGATAGTTCTAAATCATATATCTCGAACTATTAGTATAACTTGATAATAATATGATTCTTTTTTCAATTACATTTCCATCAACATTACCACAAGCCACTGCATCTCTAATTCCTTGATAAATTTCTGATTGTAAGTTTTTCTAATTTCTTCTGATATAATCTAATTTCTCTTCTTCAATACATGAGAAGGCATCAATTATATATTGTTGGAACAGTCTTCCTCCTTTTATCAATATTTTGTTCTTATTAACTTTCTGCTATATCCTATATGTATAAAATTCTCTCATAATAATATATTATCTGATGTTGAAATATTTATTTGAAGAGCTTCTATATTTAATATTAACTCTAAAATCATCTTTACCATATGAAAATAAAATTGGAAACTGCATAGCTATGAAACTGGGATGTAAATCACTTATATATCTTAGGCCTTCTATTTTATGTTCAATAATAATATCACATTGACAATAAAATTAGCCTAAATCATCAATAATTAAACTAGCTATTTCGGAGCATAAAGGAGGATAATAGTGCAGACTATCTCCATAACATTTTCTTAATAATTTTAATTACATTAGTGCAAACTTTGTTTTCTTAAAATGATCTCTTGCCATTCTGAAAATTTTGATAATTTTATTTTCATCATCAAACATTTTTATCAGTCCTTCAACAATATCTCAATCTATATCGATTTCATTATCATTTAAATTTAATGCCTTCATCCTATTATCCACCTGATTTATGATATCATATATATACAGTTGTGTAAATTTAGATTTTTGCCTATTAATTGAAAGAAATGAATCCATTCTGTGATGATTCTGATCGTTGATACAAAATATATAAGGTCTTTATTTTTTATTAATTGCACTATCGATTTTGGCTCCTATTGATGTAAAAGCAAATATTGAGTTGTATGCTCTTATATTTTCTTAAAATTTTGAAGTCCTCTTTCCTCTACTATGATCCAATAAAGAATCCAAAAAGATTGAAGTTTTTTTTAGGAGAGGCAAATAAATTTTTTCTTTACGACAGCATAAAGCAAAAACAGATCTAGATGTATTTCTTGATTTCTGCGAATGTTCTTTATACCAAAATAATACTCCATAAAATTGGCACTTATGCTTGAATGATCCCAAATAAAATGGCTCTGTAAAGTTTCCTACAACAAAAAAAAAAAGAAAAAAAGTTTTTATTTATTAATTTTGTATTTATTTTTTTTGATATAATGGTATGACAAAATTACTTACTTCGTCTTTTAAATGAAGACGTATTTGCATTTTTCTTATTAGATGTTAATCCATTATCAACTGAAATCAAAGCAAAAAAAAAATTTAATAAAAATCTTATCTTATAAATGTAATCGATAAATTATGTAATCATGAAAAGAAAAAAATTGCACCTTCATCTATAATTGATTCTGAATTATCTTCAAAACCAAAATTATCCACATTAGTTTCTATTTCTTCATCCTGAATAATGCCAGCTTGAGAAAAATTATGGGTATCAATCTTCATACCCGTACTTTTTAAATCATTGAATATTCCATCTTGATTAGAAATTTTAGTACTTCTATATGCCACAATTTCTAGATTTCCTTCACTGTTTGCCATAGAACGATGGTGTATATGTAGAAATTATTTATTTGCAGTGTTTGTGCCTGAACAATTACTATTTTTCGATAGATTTTGACCGCTTCATCATTTTCTAATGCTCATTCTTCTCATTCTATTTTGCCTATACATATCCTCTTGATTCATACTATTTTTTTTTGAAAAAAAAGTCATAATTCAAAAAAAACATATATAACCATGATCAAATTAAATTTTTAAAAAAGCATATATTATAAAAGTTCTATAACTAACCAATATTAATGTACTATAAATAATAATGACTTGATAAAGCTAATAAAGCACACACAATTACCAGCATATTGTAATAGATTTTATAATAAAATAGAAGATGCAATTGACACTGCATTATCCTATCAAAAAATTAAGCTAAAAATAAGATGTAGGATAAATACCTTAGCCGCTAAATGTACTGTCAAATTTAAGATGAACCTTTTCAATTGCCTACAAAATTTGATATTAATTCAATTAGCAAAATCTACTAATAAGCACTTTTCAAATAAGTTATATTAATTATCCTTTAATTAATATCTATCTCAAATTTGAAATATTCATCATATAAATCATTGATATAAAAAATTACAAAACTAAAACACCATAATAGCCTAAAAATAAAAATAATGTAGATAATCTAAATGCATCGAAAATGTATTTTATATTTTCATTTAAAAAAGCTAAGATAGATCACAAATTTTTTATACATAAAAAAGGTACAATAGAACCCCAACAAAAAACAAACATTCTTTAGGCAACAAAACAACAAAAATTCGCCTAAAGCATCACTATTTTTCCTAAAGCATCCAACAGCCAATGCAAAAAAAAATGTAAACTAAATTTATCTACATATCGTTCTCATCAATCGATGACTCTGCATCTAGATGAAATATCTTCTAATAACTATCAACTTCTTTCTTCAACTTAATATAGTCATCCATCAAATGTTTATATCTATCGGTTGACAACTTATGCTCTCACTATAATTATCTGTGCTCATACTGAAAATCTTATCTATTATTAATTCTTTTATACATATATTTGTAATGCTCCTCATCATCAAAATTAAAGTCTCCAAATTCAAAATTGAACCTCTCCTTTAATCGGGTAATTACAAATCTAGCAGTCGATTCGTCTGCCTTGTCTCGATCATTGTACGTATAACCCTAAGTTTTCAGGCACTTAGGTGATCCATTTTTCTATTCCAGTACAATCTCTACATGCGATGCCAAAAAACCATCATCCCAAATGCTCATGCCATAAATCAGCTTAAAAAATCCTAATTTATCAGTTATTTCTTCCAACATGATATTCGATAAAATTTTGATTAATTTTATTTCTACAATTAAAATAAATTATAAGATCAGATTTTTTTTTTAAAAAAAAGCTAAGAATATTGAAAGTATTGATTCAAGAGATAAGTAAGAAAAAATTTTCTTGATATATCAAATTTGTCTCTCAAATAATACCAATTCTATATCACAAAAAATATATAATTTTTTACAATAAATAATAAAAAAATCAAATAAATTCACCATTTCAAAAATCTTGATGTTTTTTTATCGAAAAAATTATATAAACAATGCAGCACATTTCTTTTTGTATGATAAAGCAAATTTTATATATTTCCTATAATATTTACATCAAAAAGAAAAAAAATAAAATGATAGATCCTATACAGAATTCTCTCCTACAGATGACTGAGCATCTAAATAAAGTATTTTTTTTATATCTACTAACTTCCTCCTATAATGCATCATAATCATTTTTTAAATCTCTATATTTATTAATCGTCAAACCATAGCTCTGCTTCAAAGTTCTATGCTTGGTATCAAGATCATCATAAATCATATTAATTCCTCGATACTGATATTTATAGTATTTTTTATCTTCATAATTATGATCATCAATTTCAAATCAAAAGATATCTTTTAAAAGTTTTACTGCTTTTTCTACCGCATCTTCTTCAGATTTAATCCACAACCTCTCTATCCACCCCCATAGCACAGTACACTCAAATGGATCATCCTTCTGTTCCTCTTTCAGTTCAAGAATAATTTGAATATAAATTTTAAGAAAGCCAAAATGGTGCAGCTCAAAATCATATTGCGACGGTATAAGCCCTAACTTAGTGGTAACTTTTTGCAGTATGATTTTTAAAAAAATTATAATTAAATTTACTTATATAATTATAAAAAATTATTGATTAGTATTACAATAAGATAGTGCATCTAATTAAATAAATAAATAAATAAATTATAAAAAATAATAAAAAAAGATATAGATAATCAAATTCAATCAAACTTTATATATGTATATATGTGTGTGTATCTCTGTATGTGCGTGCGCGCAACACACACACAGATATATATATATATATATATATATATATATATATATATATATATATATGTATGTATGTATGTATGTATGTATGTATGTATGTATGCATGCATGTATGTATATGTATATATGTATGTATGCATGTGTATGTGTATATGTACTAACCAAACAAAAATTCAATTTATCATCTACTGCCCTAACCCTTTTTTTTTAGATCTATCAACAATATGCAAATCTTCCAAAATACCATACATAAATATCCAACACAAAAACCGAAAAAAATAGGAAGGAAAAAACCCCCCAAAAAAATGATAGTTCACTTATACAAAAACTATGAGGACGCTTGCATAGAAGGTAATTCAAAATTAATTCCCATACAACTTATTCATTTTATCCATATAACTTTTGTAATTATAATAAATATTTGAATTAGTATTACAAAAGCATATTTCACCTAACTTTTTCAAAAAATTAAACAAATCATAAATGATAAAAAAATACAGAAATAATTAAATTCAATTAAACCCTATATATATATGTGTGTGTGTGTGTGTATGTGTACATATTTATGTATATATGCATGCATGTACATGTGCATATATGTACATACCTAACACAAAATCCAAACCATTATCTACTATGTTAATCATTTTTTCAAATTCTCCATACTATTATATACAAATATCCAATACAAAACCAAACAAAAAAAAAAGAGGAAAAAAAAATCTAAAACATGATAGTTCACTCATAGAAAAACTACGAGGATGCTGGCATAAAAATCAATTCAGAATCATTTCCGCATACATTTTTTATGCAGACAACTGCATATTTATTTTCCGCTCTTTAGTTTTATATGTCCTAAATGCATACTATTATTATGCGCCTCTCCATTAAATTTTTTTTAATCCTAACTCTCTACCCACTTACCCATCGCTACTCCTTTCCTCTCTCCCTCTCTTCTTCGGCTCTCTCCCGAACCACTGCCGCCCCTTCCCCATCTCTCTCTCTTCTTTGGCTCTCTCCCGGTCCACTGTCGCCCCTTCCCCATCTCCCTCTCTTCTTTGGATCTCTTCTGATCATAATAGCCTCTTCTCTCCGGCTATCCCCTCTTCTCTCCAACTATCTTCGCCACCGCAACCCTTCTTCTTCTTCGATTTTATCCCGACCACCTCTCCACTTCTCTATTGGTGCAGCGACTTTCTCAAAAATGAGGATTCTCGAACAAGTGCTCCTTTCTCCTTCCGCTTAGGCGATGTCGATGGTTCAATTCCTCTTCCCCATCATTCTTGCCTCCTCTAGTCCATCTCCAGGCAAAAATAGATATTTTCTATCTCATTTGTTTTTTGGCTCCTTCGTTAATAATTATCTTTTTTTATGATTTTTTGTTCTATCACCACTCTTTTTACATATTTTTCTTCTTTCTATCCACTCCCTCTTTTTTCTCCATTCGTCTTCTCCACTGCAAGCCTCTCTACTCTCCAAACACTAATCCTAACCCTAATATACCTTCCTATTGCGAGGCCTTACCTCTAACCCTAATCCTCAAGATGGATACCGATCATTTTTTTCTTGTATTTTTGGTCATCTTCTTTGATCTGATCCCTCTATAATGGAAACCCTAATCTTAAACCCGACATGACCTTGACATGACCCTAATCTTGATCGTGACCCGACACCAACACTAATCCTAACCCTAATTGTAGCCATATCCCTAATCCAAACTCTAACATAAACTTTAATCCTAATACTAACCCAATCGATTAATCCTTCTCTCTCACCCAACTCTAACACAAATCTCATTAATCTTGCTCCAGTCACTTGACCTAACCCTGAACTTGACTTGATCTGAAAATCAACCCTAATCCTAATCTCCTCACATTTAATTCTAATTGTAACCTAATCAATTGAGCTCCTGACTCTAACCCTGACCTGACCTGACCCAACCCTGATCTGACCTAACCCAATCACTAATCCTGACCCTACCCTCCTAACATCAAACCCTAACCCGATTAACCCCTTTCCACTATTCGGCTAAGACCCTAATCCTAACCTACAAACTTGATCCCAACACTGACCCTGCCCGAACCTGACCCGACCCGATCCAACCCTAGCTCTAAAGCTAACCCTAACCCTAACCTGATTAACTCACCCTAACCCTAACCTAATTAATTTCCTACTCCTGACCCAATAGCCAAACCAATTAGCCTGACCGTGACCTAACCTCGATCCAAACCGAATCAGCCCACCCCAACCCTAATTCAATCAACCCCCCTCCCTACCTTCACCTAACCTCAACCCTGACCTGACCTGACCCGACCCATTTCCGACCATAACTTAATTAACCCACCCCAATCCTAACCCAATCAATCCCCTTCCTGACCATCACATTGCCCTGACCTGACCTAATTCACCTCCTCATATCTATACAACTCTAAACCCTGCCCTGACCCAACCCGACCTGACACAATCCCTAACCCTAACCCTGATGTCGACCCAATCTGCATTTCTGATCCATTACATGACTCTGACTCTCACATGATCTTGACCCGACCTAATTCTCTTCCTCACATCTGATACTAACCCTAACCCTAACCCTAACCTGATTAGCCATTCTCTAACCCTAACCTACAATCCCGTTCTTGACTCTACCCTCACCCTGATTTGACCTGACCTGACACAATCCCTAACCCTAACCCGATTCACCCCATTACACATTCACCTAACCCAATATCCGAAACCTATAGACCAATAATCCGAATCCACAACCCATAGAACTTGCACCCATTAACCCAAATCTCAATCTCTGTTGCTATAATCTGTGGCCTCTTTAATAAAGTGGATGGCTTTTCGAAACGAATAGCAACCTAATGGCCAATATCGGCTTCCCCACCCTAACTCCCAATCTACAGACAAATCACACCCTCTCTGATGGAGTGGATGGCTGCATAGAATATATGTAACAACCTTCCATGTCCAACATCAGCTCCTCCATCCGAATCCCTAATCTTTACATGCATAAATCAACACAAATTATCGATGGTGCAAATGATCAGAGATCTCCTTCTAATTAATGTATCCCGAATGATAGTAAACTATGGCAAATCTGGCAACAATCCTCCAAACATTTCATGAGCCCACACATCCAAAAAAAAAATCATCACATACTTGCACCAATATATCCTTCTCAGATGATATGCTATGGGAGTTGGAAGATTGCGAAAAATCCAGCAACAACCCCCCAACGTCTGATAAAAATATCCCAACCCAAGCAGAAAACAATGCAGGACCACATCGAACGGTAGCCTTGCTTAAATAGAGAACCAACCAGCCCCCTCCCCATCCACGGCCACACTGATACATACTTTCCTCTGTCGATTCATGCCCCTTACTAGTGGAAAAACAACACGCCCTGCAATCACTGCAAAAATCCACTCATATCATCATATATATCTACTTTTTTTTTACTTGCTCCCATACATCCGCACCATCCAACCACTGACACATCACGACCTCCAAACCAATACCACACTCAACCTTAATAACCCTTTAACTCTATGCTAAACAGGGTGGGAGACTGTGTTCCCGACAGTCTCTCGCTCCATTTCTCCCTCTCTCTTTTTGCTACGTGCACCTCTCTTATGATTGGGAAAAGTATGGAAGATATTAAGTTCAAACTATCCAATCTACTTCCTACATCCTTCTTATAATAGGAAAACAGATGGAAGAGTAGAACCAGTCCACTCAGCCGTTAAGAACATCTCTGATCTATCCAATCCGAGAGTCAATCTTCTTTAGACGGTACTTTTTTTTTCTTTTCCCTGACATGATGGATGCATGCCATCTATCTTCCATAGATAGCCAACAGTTGCCTTGTTGAGAAGACTAACAGATGTCGCACTAGAGAGGTCCTGGTCTCAACTTTAATATCTACCCCCAAAATAATATCACACTCAACCTTAATAATCTTTTAACCCTATACTAAACAGGTCAGAAACACAGACCCCTACCCCATTTTTTCATCTTTTTTTTTTGCATGCGCCTCTCTTGTGATAGAAAATGGCATGAAAGATATTAAGTTCAAACTATCCAATCCATTGTCCACATCCTTCTCACAATAAGAAAATAAATGGAAGAGTAGAACCAGTCCACTCAGTCGCTGGAAACATCTTCGATCCATCTAATTCGAGAGTCAGTCTTCTTTGGATCTCATCTTTTTTTTTTCTTTTCCCCTACACGATGGATGCATGCCATCTATCTTCCATGGATAGCTGACAGTTGTCATGCTGAGAAGACCAACAGATGTCACACTGGAGAGGTTCTGATCTCAATTTTAATGTATTGTATAGATTATTATTATTTTCAATCTTAGCCCATAAATTCATTCAAATTATCGTAACTCAAGACCGCCTCCATCTTGGACTGAAATAGGAGAAAAAATATAGTCAATGAAAAAATATGGCAAAATAGCTTATATTTAGTAAGAGATTTCAAATAAAAGAAATTGAAAAGTAGCCTTTCTATGAGAATAATATTGAGGATGTCACCCTAACCTCGACTGGAATCGAGGCTCCCATAAGGTCAGTAGTCATCAAAGATGTATGGTCGGGCCTAGCTTACTTGACCTCGTTGACTGAATGAAGAAAAGGCTGGCCCAATTAGGTAATAATCCAGAAAAGAGATCAATCCTCTAGTCGCAGTAAGCTAGATATAACAATCTTAATTGCACTGGAGAGAATCCATACAACAGTCAGGCGACAACTAGTTTGTTCCATGCCGCAAATGCAGGATGCGATTTTTGTCGACACGATTCATGCATACTTCCATAATGGCCACCACTAAAATTGGGAAGAGCCGCTGTCCACACTTTATAAATAGAGGAGAGAAGGGAGACCGCAGATAAGTCTCAACCCATCGCAAACTCTCCTTTTTATATCTCTTTCTATTCTTCAATTATCCATTGACTTGAGCATCAGAAGATCCCTCAGAAATACTTCTGGCCAAGGACTTTGTTTGCAAGTTCATTCTTCATAGGTTGGCGCTACCCACCTCGGCTCATTCTAGCCCAAACTGACCTCAATCTCAGCTTGGCATCTGTTAGACCCATCGATCTTGGAGCCAACTTGGGAATTGGTAGCAATAAATTAGTGCCAGTGAAAAGACTATTTACCATCCCACTATCGATAAATAGAAAATCCATTCCAACCATTATGAGGTCATGAAGAGGAGCATCAAATGCTTTGTGCCACTCTAATGGTGCTCTATTAGAACTCATGGCACCTATTCCTGTTCAAGCATTGGCCCTAACTCAGCAAGTGCCCATGGTGACCAACAAGCAGTTTAATCTGATAACCCAACATGTGCAGGCCATCACTAATATAGTGCAAGGGATGCAGCGGGCGGTTGTGAGCCAACCACTACCTACAGCACCTCAACAGGATGTGGCCAGGCCTTTGGATCAATAATCCTCTCCCTACAATTCGAGGTAGGGGCACCTCAACCCTCTCAGCTGACTTGGAAGCCCCAATCATGGGCAAAGAAAGAGCTCTCCAACCCCACATGGGGCAAAAACTCGACCCTAAGACATTCCTCACCTTGGTGCTTAGGCCATCAAACTGTTTAGGATGTCAAGGTAGAAAACAAGCTTCAAGAGAAGAACTGATGGATCGAGGTACTTTAGAGCCAAGCTCAGCTCCAAAATGGTGAGCCAGATTTCAACGTCGACCCGCCTTTCACTAAGAGGGTAATGGGGGAACCGATGTTTCTATGGTTCAAAATACTGCAATTGAAACCTTATGATGAGACCCCCAACCCCATTGACCATCGGAGAACTTCAAGGCACTCATGCTCCTCCACAGAGCCACTGACAGCATCCTTTGTCGGGCCTTCCTATCTATGTACTCTTCGCAAAGCTACAAGTATTGGACCTTAGCCCCTAACCAACTTCTCAAAAGATAATTGCCTCAAGAAGGACAGGATTTATTAGTTTTTATTAACCGCACAGAATCTCGCATCTCTGAGTTGATCCGTATCAAGCCAGATCACTCTCATACGGTAGGCTAGGTGGTCAGTCCCATTTAATCTCTACTAATCCACATGACTTGTTGCCACATCATCAGCTATCCTTCAACTATCATCAACCACCCTCTGACTGACAACCCCTCCCTAGGTCCCACCGTGTGTGTGCTGGCACATGACCAATAATCTCCCCCCTAACGACACTCGAAAGGTCTGTCGGATTTCGAACCTACAATCTCGCTTTGATACCAGTTGTTGGATCTTAGCCCCTAACAAACTTTTCAAAGATAATTACCTTAGGAAAGATAGAGTTTATTAGTCTTTATAAACCACATAGAACCCCACAACCCTAAGTTGACTTGCATCAAACCAGATCATCCTCATACGGCAGGTGGGTGGTCGTCCTGTTTAATCTCTACCAATTCATAAGACTTGTTATCACATCATCAACCACCCTCCGACTATCATCAGTCACCCTCCAGCTGGCAATCCCTATCTGAGTCCCATCGGATATGTGTTAGTATATGACCAACAATCTTTCTCCCCCGACAATATCTCGGGGGTCTGTCGGATTTTGAACGTGCAATCTCACTCTGATATCAGTTGTTAGACCTTAGCCCCTATCCAATTTTTCAAAAGATAATTGCCTAAGGGAAGATGATGTTTATTGATCTTTATTAACCGCACAGAATCCTACAACCCTGAGTTGATCCGTATCAAGCCAGATCATCCTCATGCGATAGATTGGATAGTCAGTCCCATTTAATCCCTACCAATCTACAAGATTTGTTATCATGTCATCAGCCATCCCTCGATATCATCAGCCACCTCCTGGCTGGCAACTCCTCCCTGGATCCCACAGGGTGTGTGCTAGCACATGACCAATAATCTCTTTCCCAACAATATTTTGGAGGGCTTGTCGGATTTTAAACCTACAATCTCACTCTGATATCAATTGTTAGACGTTAGCACCTAATCAACTTTTTAAAAGATAATTGCCTCAAGGAGGGTGGGGTTTATTAGTATTTATTAACTACACAGAATCCTGCATCTTTGAGTTGATCTGCATCAAGTTAGATCATCCTCATATGGTATGTTGGACGATTAGTCTTATTTAATCCCTACCAACCCATAAGACTTATTGCCATATCATCAGCCAGCCCCTGGCTATCATCAGCCATCCTCTTGGCAACCCCTCCCTGATCCCATCGAGTGTGCACTGGCACATGGCCAACAGCGAGGTACTAGTACTCCAACCTTTAATCAGGCTCAATCGACTCTTTCGAGTAGCTCAGTCAAGTCTTTGCAGTGTGCTTTGTCAATAGTTGAACATAGCACCACGGCTCAGATTTTCTCATCAACATCAAATAGAGAGAAGGTGAATCCCTTAGAAACTACATGAGCCACTTCAAGACAGCCACCCTGGAAGTGCATGATCTGGATCCGTCGATCACCATGACTGCACTCAAAGGCAGACTTTAAAAAAACTCTTTCCCTTTCTCCTTAGAAAAGAGGTATCTCAAAGACTTCATCGAGGTACTAGCTCAAGCCAGGAAGTATGCAAATGTTGAGGAGGCAATGGAGCTACACAAAGAACTATTGGTCGAGAAGCCTCAGGAATGAAGAAGCTGTGATAAGGATAAAAAAGGTGTGTCAAGGCAAGAAGGCTATCGAAGTGCATGGAAGTTGTAGTGATTAAGGACCCCTCCTCATACTAATTAATCTAGGACACCTCATCAGAACTGTTGGTCCTGAACTCCACCTCGAAAGTATGAGACTTACACTCCTCAATCTTAATATGCCTCAGGCCTAAGTACTCATGGGATAGAGAGATAAGGTGACTTGTCCTGATCTTGAAGGATGCTGACCTCATTCTATAAGCATCATGCCTGGAGATACTATCGGTACCACCGTGACTACAGTTCGACATTGAAGAATGTATGTAACTCTTTAATGAGATCGAGGCACTCATTAGGCAAAATCAGCCGATTCCTAGATGCACAGCCAAACTTGGATGACACCCGAATTGAACCCCCATGGCTTGAAGGAAATCCTAAGAACCAATTTGGCGGTGGGCATCATTAATACAATCTTCGGGTGGCACCTCGACAGTCCATCTAGGAGCCACGACCAAACTGAAGAGGAGGATGCTTCAAAGAGATAGAAGACAAGCAATGTGATCACCTTCTTTGATGTCGTTCTCCGAAGAGTGAAATCCCACACGATGATACGGTTGTAGTATCTTTAACTATTATAAATTATGATATACATCATATCTTAGTTGATAATAAAAGTTCTGTGGATGTTTTATTTTATGATGCCTTCTTAAGAATGGGACTGAGCCGAGATCAACTCAAGAGGCTAGACTCTCTCCTTGTTGGTTTTCTGGAGATGCCATCTTTATAGAAGGTCTCATGACTCTAGTAGTGATCTCGGGATGGGCACTATATCAATTGACTATTTAGCTCAACTTCTCGGTCATAAGTCCCATCGACCTATAATGCTATAGTGGGACAACTAAGGCTTAATGCACTTTGGGCCATCATATAGATATATCACCTACTTATGAGGTTTTCAATCAAAAATGGAGTTGACGAAGTATGAGGAGACCAAGTACTAGTGAGGCAATGTTACACGGTGACCTTACGAGGAAAGGACTCTATATAGTCCCTACCTATTGAAGGTCTCAACATGCAAGACAAGCTAGAGGACTAGGGGGAGAGCTAGTCGAGGACCTCATCTTGATACCTATAGAAGAGGCCGATCTGACCAAAATGGTTTAGATTGGCTCGTGCCTAGGTGTAGTTCGAAAGTGGTTCACCTCATTTTTGTATGCGAATGCGATGTCTTTACCTGGTCGGCTTATATATGCTCGAGATCAACCTCAACATGATGGTGCATCAGCTCCATGTGGACCCAGGGCATTGACCAATCAAACAGAAAAAGAGGAGTTTCGTCCTTAAGTGACATAAGGTGATCAAAGATGAGGTGGATAAGCTCTTCAATGCCAATTTCATCCAAGAGGTCAACTATCCAGAGTGGTTAGTGAATATGATTCTCATCAAAAAATGAATGAAAAATAATATGTCTGCATCAACTATACTGATCTTAACTAGATGTGCCCAAAGGATAGCTATCTATTACCTCAGATTGATCAATTTGTGGATACCACTTTAGGCCACTAATTCCTCTCCTTTATGGATGCCTTCTCGAGATATAACAAAATCTTCATAGTGCCCGAATATGAAGAGAAGATGACTTTTACGACTAAGGGATCTTTTTGCTATAAAATCATGCCATTCAACTTGAAGAACATGGGGGCAATCTATCAAAAGCTCATAAATAAGATCTTCAAAGAGCAGATCAAGAAAGAACATAGAGATCTACGTGGACAATATGTTGGTCAAGAGCCAAGCACAGTCCACCACATAGCCGACCTCAAGGAGATCTTCATAATGCTCTAACGGTTCTGAGTGAAACTTAATCTGAGCAAGTGCATCTTGGAAGTCATCTCTAATAAGTTTTTCGGCTTTATGGTGTCACAATGAGAGATCGAGATAAACCCTAAGAAGATCTATGCATTAAGAGAGATGACCCCACTGAAGACAATCAAGGAGGTGCAGTGCCTAACTGGGAGGATAGCTATCCTTAGTAGGTTTGTATATATCCAGATCGATCGAGAAAAGCTTGACATTCTTCAAAGCCTTCAAGTAAATGAAGAACTTTTAATGGACTGAGAAATACCAAGCGACATTTAATGAGCTGAAGCAGTATCTTAGCTCGCATTTGCTTCTCAGCAAGTTTGAACCGAAAGATGAGCTATACTTGTACCTTATGGTCTCTCCATCGATAGTTAGCTTGGTGGTCATCTGATAGGAGAAAATATTATAGAGGTCGGTCTACTATGTCAGCAAAATCCTTCATGATACAGAGACTAGATATTTCAAGCTTGAGAAGATAGTGTATGCCTTGATAATCTCGATGAGAAAGTTGCATCCCTACTTTCAAGCCCATATAGTGGTCATCCTGACCGACCAACCAATGAAAGCAGTCCTCCATGGACGAGAAACCTTAGGTCGGCTTATAAAGCAGGCAAGAAAGCTTGAAAAGTTTAATGTGAGGTATCAGTCTCAGCCGGCCATCAAAGCACAGGTACTTGCCGACTTCATCTTGAAGTGCAATGTCTCAGAGAAGGAGGCTCTCAGAAAAGAGTTAGAGAAGGAAGAGCCTAAGAGTGCCGGCTATTACACACAGATGGGTCCTCGAATGCAATAGGTTCTAGAGTCAAACTAATCCTCACCACTCTGATAGGAATTGTCATGGAATATGCTCTATGCTTTACATTCCAAACCTCAAACAATAAGGCCGAATACAAAGCCTTTGTCACCTCACTCAAAATTGCCATAAACCTAGGAGTGCATCACCTGAAAGTCTATAGTGATTCATACGGAAAGCTATCATGGCATCACTCCACTGGTTGGTGATTCATTCTCCATTGATTAGTACCACCCACCTCGGCTCACTCCAGTCCAAACCTATCTCAATCTCAGCTCGTTGCCTATTAGACCCATTGACCTTAGAGCTAGCTTAAGAATCGACAGCAATAACAAGTTGCCCATTTTTGATGGAAAATAGAAGCCCATGTGAACTATGAAAAACCAACTTTCCCATGGGTTGGAAACCAAAGAAAAATCTTTTTTTGTAGAAATGCCTTTAATTATAGTAGTTTAGGTCCTTTTTCTCCTCATAGTTGATTTATTAAAGGCATAAAAATATTTTATATAATTTTTTCATGCAAGTAGATACTCAATCAAATATAAGTCACTCTATAAAGTATGCTTCTTATACTATTTTCCTATGGACAACTGAACATGTCAAAATCACTTTCTCAAGAATAATATAACCAGGCATCAATTTCTTAAAAAACACAGTCCTATGAGGTAAACTTTTTTTCACAAAATAAAGGAGTCCTAAATAGCAAGTGGTATGGTTTAGGCTAATATAGTACTACTTGTTAGATGTATGTCCTAGAAGTCAATCAAGCTGACACATATATTTATTGTAGGATATAATTTTATATTTGATATTGAAATTGAATTATTTATTTCATTCATATTATGTATGTATCCATAAATTGTTCAAAAAATTAATAAGATGATGATACATATTCTCAAAAATTAAAAATTTGATGCATATATCATTGGTGATTAATCTCTAAATGCTCTTAATTGATGGATCATCATAAGGATAGTGATTGATTCGGATAGATTGATGTATGGATCGCTTCTCTTTTAGGATAAACGAGTCTCAAATCTATAATGTGGGGACACTGAAGTGAGAGTGTAAATGATTGTTAGAGAATAAGGGTACTAAGTATAATCAATATGAAAAGTCACTTGAATGTCTACTCACTCGTCAATGATTTACTCGATGTTGTAGTATTGTGACTAGTCCTTTAACCTGAGGTGCCTCGACTATTCATAATAGAGTTGCTATAGTTTGACTACACATACACTTGATCTTCTACCCATATAGATCCTTACGGTGCATGTTGGCTGTAGTAGGTTCATTGTAGAAATATGATGTGCACTTATATGAAATCTGTTGATCTTGGTAGATAAGAAAAATAGACTTATATAATTTATGAGATCGAGTTCAGAAGATCTTAACCAGGATAGTGTGAATAATGAAAAAAAAATTATAATTTTTATATTAGAAACTCAAATCAAGTAAATTTGACATACGATGGATGATAAGGTTTGATAAAAAATTTTATAACCTCTGTCTTATCAGAACTTACAATAAAAGGACTGGATCATATGGTAGCTGCACTTAAAGATTTATCTATTCCATTCTGTTGGAATATCACTATATATTACTGGACGTCACTGGTAGATTATGAGACTAATAAAAATTATTTTAATGATCAATAATTCTCATTGGATGAGTTGAAATTATCCCAATCTATTGAAAGAAGTTTCAATGATATTGTTGATAGAGATCATAATATATCTCACTATCAGACAGAATAAAATCTATGGGATCACACATAAAGAGGTATGCCTGATCAGATGGTTGGATTTAATTTAACATGACAAAGAGTTGATATGATCAAATTCAAAAATAATTGGATTCCTTATGAGATAAAGATTTTGATTTGATCAAAACTCATTTTTTATAAGACAAAGATTTTGAGCTGATTAGAGTCTACACCTCTTGGGACACTATCCATCAAAAGGCGATTGACTAGCAGAAGGACTCTCTCCAAGAGGTTGTGCCACCCACCTCTCCTCACGTCAAAATTCACATCAAGTTACGTGTCCAAGATTTTTGGCACTCAAGAGTTGTGGCGTCATACATTTTCTTAGCTTATTAGATCATGCTCAAGAGTCCTTCTCAAACAAGACTTTGATTAGTCAAAGGGTTTGACACATCAAAGATATGTTGCAATAGGACTCTATTTGATAGGGATCAAATTAGTTATAAGATAAGATAAGATCTCATCTTAGGAAGGTAGGTTTTTATGCGCCTAAAATTCTCCATGCCCCCTAATGTTTTCACGCAAGATTTTTGGATGCCCCTTAGTTTTCACATGAAGAGGCTTCACACCTCAAGGCCTCCCATGGTTTTCACACCCCATCTCTCTCTCTCTCTCTCTCTCTTACATCCAAGATTGTTGGACACCCCTTGGGTTGTTACATGAGGAAGTCTCATGCCTTCTATTATGGGGTGCCTGATTCAATCAGCATGGAAGGAGTTCTACGCCCAAGGAGAGGCATAGGGCAAATGAAAAGAGAGTGACAAGAGGCTATTAGATTTTCTTGTGAAAGGAATCAAGAAAGGATCAAAAAAAGTTCTTGATATGTCTATGCAAAGTGTGATCTACGAAGAGAAAATGTTGAAATCCTTGAGAAGAATGTTCAATGATTGAGGAAAAAGAAAGTCTACCATCAAAGAAGATCTCTGCAAGGATTAGCATCCCGATGAGATCAGATACTCTGATCAGACGACAATCTCGTGTAGATATCTGTAGAGATCGGATATTTATGTGGTTTCAAAGAAATTATGAAAATATCTACGATCATTAGATTACGGTGAAGAACTATCTTCACAAAGGTGAAAATCTGATTTTCTTCTTCTTATCTTAATCTTAATAACTATGAGGGATCTAGGGTTGATTGAGATGAGTTCTCACATCATAATTAATTTAAAATTAATTTTTATTCCATCGCATAATTAATTAAAAATTTTTAATTTATCCTTCCACTATTCATATCAATCAACCCTTTAGTTTCTAACACTACTGTGACCGCAATAAGAAAAAGAATGAAAAGAGGATGGAACATCATCAAGTACTCTCCTTATTTCACATCCAAATATAAGAGGGGATTGTTGGATTTAACCTGGCCCCACTCCTATAGCTCCAACATTGACATATAGTGATTGCCTGATATGGGATCCAAAACTTCCCTTGCTTACAGACATAATAGTACTAACTATTTGAATTAAAAACATGCTCAATCGTATTCTGCTAGATCATCATGGACTTGGCTGTAGGATCCTCATAGGGGATGACAACATGGGTGTGAAATAGTGCTCAATGCTATAGTATTGTGATTAGTTCTTTAACCTGAGATGTCTCGACTATTCATAATAGAGTTATCATAGTTTGACTGTATATACATTTGATCTCTTAACATATGGATCCTTGCAGTGTATGTTGGCTATAATAGATTTATTATAGGAATAAGATGTGCACTTATATGGAATCTATCGATTTTGATAGATAAGGAAGATAATCCTATATGATTTATAAGATCGAGTTTAGAAGATCTTAGCTAGGATAGTATGAATAGTGAAATTTTTTTTATAGTTTTCACATCAGAAACTCGAATCGAGTAAATTTGATATATGACAGATGATAAGGTTTGATGAAAAATTTTATAACTTCTGTCTTATCGAGACTCGTAATAGAAGAATTGAATCACATGATAATTATATCTAAAGATTTATCTATTTCATTCTACTGAAATACCACTACATACTCTATACATCACTGATGGATTGTGAGACTAGTGAGAATTATTTTGATGGTCAATAATTCTCATTGAATGAGTTAAAATTGTTTCAATCTATTGAAAGAAGTTTAAATAATATTATTGATAAAAATCATAATATATCTTACTATTAGATAGAATAGAACCTATGGGAATCACATACAAAGAGACTATGTCTGATCAGATGGTTGGATTTAATTTAAAATATCAAAGAATGACATGATCAAATCTAAAGTGGTCAAATCTCATTCCTTATGAGATAAAGATTTTGAGTTGGTTAGAGTCCACACCCTTTTGGACTCTATTCGTCAAAAGGTGACTGACTAGTAGAAGGACTCTTTTCAAGAGATTATGCCACCTATCTCTCCTCATGCCAAAATTCACGTGAAGTTATGTGTCTAAGATTTTTGATGCCCAAGAGTTGTGGCGTCATACGTCTCCTTAGCTCATTGGATCATGCTCAAGAATCCTTCTCAAACAAGACTTTGATTAGTCAAAGGGTTTGACATTTTAAAAACATGTTGCAATAGGACTCTATTTGATGGGGATCAAATTAGTTATAAGACAAGATAAGATCTTATCTTAGGAAGGCAAGTTTTTGTGCGCCTAAAATTCTCCATGCCCCCTAATGTTTTGATGCAAGATTTTTGGATGCCCCTTAGTTTTCACATGAAGAGGCTTCACACCTCAAGACCTTCAATGGTTTTCATGCCCTATATATATCTCTCTCTCTCTCTCTTATACGTCCAAGATTGTTGGATGCTCCTTGGGTTGTTACATGAGAAAGTCTCATGCCTTCTATTGTGGGATGCCTGATTCAATCAGTGTGGAAGGAGTTCTACACCCAAAGAGAGGTATAGGGCAAATGAAAAGAAAGCAACAAGGGGTTGCTGGATTTTTTTGTTAAGAAAATCAAGAAAGAATCAAGAAAGGTTCTTGATCCGTTTGTGCAAAGCATGATCTATGAAGAGGAAATGCTGAAATCTTTGAAAAAGATTTTTAATGATTGAGAGAAAAAAAGTCCGCCATCAAAAAGGATCTCCCCAAGAAAGCTAGTACTCCAGTGAGATCAGATACTCTGATCAGATGATGATCTCGTATGGATATCTGTAGAGGTCGGATGCTTGTGTGGCTTCAAAAAAATTATAAAAATATCTATGATCATCAAATTACGGTGAAGAACTACCTGCGCAAAGATGAAGATCGATCTTCTTCTTTTTATCTTAATCTTAATAAGTATAAGAGATTTGGAGTTGATCAAGATGAGATCTCATTCATAATTAATCTGAAATTAATTTTTATTCCATCACATGATTAATTAAAAATTTTTACTTTATCATTCCACTGTACATGTCCATCAATCCTTTAGTTTCTAGCACTACTGTGACCATAATAAGAGGAAGAATGGAAGAGGGTGGAACATCATAAAGTACTCTCCTTATTTCTCATCCAAATATGAGGGAGAATTGTTGGATTTAACCGGGCCCCACTCCCAAATCTCCAACATTGATATATAGTGATTGCTTGATATGGGATCCAAAACATCTCTTGCTTGTAGACATAATAGTACCTACTATTTGAATTAAAGATATGCTCAATCAGGACCTGCTAGATTGTCATGGACTTGGCCGTAGGATCCTTATAGGGGGTGACAACATGGGTGTGAAATAGTGCTGTGGAAGATTTGTTATGGTCCAAAAGTTGTAATGCTCCTTGATACTTCAGAACCCTCCTAAGTCAAGTTTGGATGGATACTTGGTTGTGGCATTGAGTGGAGCAATGGTTAGCGAAGGTGCAATATTGCTATGGCATGATATCTAGGGGCTTAAGAAGTATGATATTTGGCACAATGGCCAACCATCATGACATATATTGATACTTGAGGATTCCTATTGGTTGAGGAGGGGCATGGAGATTTGGTCATATTCCAAATCCCCCAGACTTATAGGACATGAGCCTGTCGTAGCGTGCATTCGAAGCAAGGTAGTGCTATGTCCAGATGGTCTCATGTGGTGGTGTTCAGGGCAACATTGATTGGATGAATTGGTCACATTGCATGTAGGGGATCTTTGAGAGGTTGGTCCTTAAAGAGTTTTTTGGGCTATCCTATGCATTCTTTATCTCTATGATGAAATGAAGAGATGATAAAAGACTAGTCAGATTAGGACTTGGCCTACCTTGATAATCAAATCTCGTGAGCATTGAAAGGTATGATGTTGCCTTACAGAGATCTACAAGAGCCAATTAGCCATAGACTATAGGTGTGGCTGATGAAATATCAGTTGAATTATGTACCTTAGAGCTAAGCCAAGGATCAATAATACCAAAGAGGGTCATGCCAAGGAGAGGATGATTGGATCAAGGATCAACTAGTCAAATAATGTTGTGGCAATGCATAATATTATGCGAGCAAATTGTGGACATAGAATGTTGGGCACTATGACCATATGACCATGGACCTTGGACCTTGAAGATTATGGTAGTGTGTAATGATGCATGAACTAATCATGAACATTGTTGATGGCATGACCATGGATGGGAACACATGCTGAGGAAGCAAGATCAGGATTGTGGCACTAGAGTTTGTAGAAAAGCTTGGATAATAGAACTTGCGAGAGGGCTCGAACATGCACAGTCAATTGTAGCTTCGAGGGACTACAAGGTGTATTAGCTTGGTAGTTGGGCTGAGTGACACTACAAATTTGTTTGCCTGAGCCTCATGCTTGGAGATGGCCTTGCATGGTGATGTCATATGGATTTGGTCTTTGCATTCCCGAAGGGCAATATGATGGCTTGTGGATTAGTGACACACTGATTATGCCATGGCATGGAAGTATTCTAAGAATGAGGGGATTTTGGGTGAGCAGTGCTTGTGGGGCAAAGCCATAAAATGAGCACAAAAATTCTGAGTTGTAGAGCACGCTTTGAAAGAATCTATATTATGACATAGATGAGTTTTACAGTTGACCCAAGAACTCGGGTTGTTTGCAAGTTCTTGACGGTGTTGCATGTGTTCAGCTTTATAGAGTTGTCGAGTAGGAGCATAGATCTTGTTGGATATAAAATACCCTCAGCCGAAGTTCTTGACAGGATTGACCCTCCCAGGACTCCTCCGGCTTTCGACTGCAGATGGTATCTCTCCGAACTTCTCCAACAGCCGGATTTCCACAGTGCTGACTGAATTCCCCCGACGGACGAACTCCCACTGCACCACCCGAGCTCCTTCAACATGAGTTCCCCCAGTCATCTATTAAGCCGCCCCAAGTGCTCACTGAGCTCCGCCGCAGCCGACATTCTACGACTATCAGTTGTTCCCCGAATCCCTTCCAGACTTTTTCCAGCCAGGTTCAACTCCAATCCGAACTACCCCGGACTTTGTTAACGGCTGAACTTCTCCAATGGTAGATTTCTACAACTACCAGATTTTATCCAGACTCCTATGGGAGCCGGGCCTCGTCTCCGATCTCGACTGCTGGAAGGCTTCGCCCGGACTCCTACGGGAGCCGGGCTCCGTCCTCGACCCCGACTGCTGGTAAACTTCATCCGGACTCCTAAGGGAGCCGGACTTCGCCCCTGACCTTGATTGCAGGTGGACTTCGTCCGGGCTCCTACGGGAGCCAGATCTCGTCTCCGACTCCAGCTATGGGAAGACTTCGCCCGGACTCCTACGGGAGCCGAACTTCATTCCCGACTCTGACTGCGGACGGACTTCACCCGGACTCCTACGGGAGCCGGGCTCCGCCCACGACTTCACTTACAAGTAAACTTCATCCAGACTCCTACGGGAGCCGGACTTCACCCACAACTCCAATTGCAAGAAGACTCAACCCGGACTCCTACGGGAGCCAGATCTCGTCTCCGACTCTAGCTGAAGGAAGACTCCGTCTGGACTTCATCCCCGATCTCGACTGCTGGAAGGCTTCGCTCGGACTCCTACAGGAGCCGGGCTCCGTCCTCGACCCCGACTACTGGTAAACTTCGTCTGGACTCCTAAGGAAGCCAGACTTCGCCCCTGACCTTGATTGCAGGTGGACTTCGCCCGGGCTCCTACGGGAGCCAGATCTCGTCTCTGACTCCAGCTGCGGGAAGACTCCATCCGAACTCCTACGGGAGCCAGACTTAGTTCTCGACTCCGGCTGCAGATGGACTTCACCCGGACTCCTATGGGAGCCGGGCTCCACCCACGACTTCACTTATAGGTAAACTTCGTTCGGACTCCTATGGGAGTCGGACTTCACCCACAACTCCAATTGCAGGAAGACTCAGCCTAGACTCCTACGGGAGCCAGATCTCGTCTCCGACTCTGACCGAAGGAAGACTCCGTCCGGACTTCATCCCCGATCTCGACTGCTGGAAGGCTTCGCTCGGACTCCTACGGGAGTCGGGCTCCATCCTCGACCTCGACTGTTGGTAAACTTCGTCCGGACTCCTAAGGGAGCCGGACTTCACCCCTGACTTTGATTGCAGGTGGACTTCGTCCGGGCTCTTACGGGAGCCAGATCTCGCCTCCGACTCCAGCTGCGGAAAGACTCCGTCCGGACTCCCGCGGGAGTCAGACCTCGTCCCCGACTTCAACTGAAGGAAGACTTCGTCTGAACTCCCACGAGAGCCGGACTCCAAGCTCCTCTCAGACAGGCAACTAGCCACCCCTCTCTGCCAGACACTCCAGCCAGACTTCGGCCGACAGGCCTAGACCCTCTGGCAGGCCACGCAACGGCCATGACTCTGCTCCACTTCCTGCGACGGATTTCGTGCAGCTCCATCACTCCCTGACAGACCGCAATAATGGCCACGATCCTGCTCCACTTCCGACGACGGATACCATGCAATTCCTCCATCCTCTGGCAAGTCGCGACAACGGACACCGCTCCACTCCTCGTGACAGACTCCACGTGGCATGTCTCGGTGATAGCCACGATTCCACTCCACTACTCTTCACAACAAACTCCTCCTGACTGTGGGCAGCCCACTGCCGGACGGTTACAAATATCGCTATCAGTCTGTTGCTCCCTCCGCATATAAAAGAGGGACCCCAGATACGTTATTCTCTAAGCTCTCATTTTTTACCTAGAAACTCTGCTAAAATTTTCGTTCGAGCACTCCATTCTTGTTGAGGTAGAGAACTGACTTGAGCATCGGAGGGTCTTGTCGGAGCAACCCCACCTCCGGTTTAGACTTCTTTTGCAGGTCCTGACGGTGACTGTGACTCCCTCGACTCCAGCTTCTCCGATGTAGGTGGATTTTTGCACCAACAGGATTGGCTCTAGAGGAAGGGGCCGTGTCTTCGCAGTACCCTTGTTCTTAAAGGAGCGCTCAACGGGACCGCCTCTAGTCATCTTCTCCGACATCCACTCCTCCTTCCCCCACTAGATCCTCGCCCGATGCCTTCTTACGAAGCATCCACACGGTGACCCACGGCCTCTGCGGCCAGATCTCAGGCTCCGACCTCACCTCCAGTTTCTCAGGCCCCACATCCTCCGGCAACAGTCACCGGCATGGAGCGGTCGGACAATCGGCCTCCGACGAATTTTGCCAACACCATCTCGAGAGGATCCCAGCAGGAAGCAACCAACGTACTGGCCGTACCCCCCAAGCGACAAAAGATTGAGGAGCCCATAACCTTTACTGAAGAAGATGCTCAGGGAGTCCAATTCCCTCATAACGATGCGGTTGTAGTTTCTTTGAATATAGCAAATTACGACATCCGCCGCATTCTTGTCGACAATGAAAGTTCGACCGACATTTTGTTCTACGACGTCTTTTCAAGAATGTCCATCCTTGACGGCCATTTGAGGCCGATTACCTCCCCTTTAGTAGGGTTTGCCGGTGATGCTGTCCCGATGGAGGGAGTGGTGACTTTGACTGTAGCTGCGGGTCGATATCCAAGACAATCCAGGGCTCTGATGAATTTTCTGATGGTGAAGGCGCCGTCAGACTACAATGCAATCCTCGGCCGACCTGGCCTCAATTCTCTCCGAGCCATCGTGTCAACCTACCATTTGAAGTTGAAATTCCCTACCAACCAGGGGATCGGAGAGGTCAGAGGAGACTAAGCCCTAGCCAGACACTGCTACAACATAGCCTTGCAAAGAAGCGACCAATCCGATCCCTGTCCAGTTGATGGGCTGGATGCCCGCGACGATCTCACTAAAGAGAGGGGCAGCCCAATCGAAGATCTGGTACCGATTCCTTTGAACGATGGGAATGCAGAGCATGTGGCGATGATCGGCTCCAACCTGGGGGAAGAGGTGTGGACGCGTCTCATCGATTTTCTATGAAAGAATGCGGACGTTTTTGCTTGGTTCCAACGGACATGTCAGGGATTGATACGGAAGTCATGGAGCACCGTCTGGCCGTCGATCCAAAGCATTGACCGATGAAAAAAAAAATCCGAGGTCATGCACCAGAGAGGCAGAAGGCGATAGCTGAGGAAGTGGACAAACTCCTGAAAGCCGGATTCATTAGAGAAGTCAATTACCCTGATTGGATTTCCAATGTTGTCCTAGTCAAAAAGGCAAACGACAAATGGAGGATGTGCATAGACTTTAAAAAGCTGAACAAAGCCTGCCCAAAGGATAGCTACCCTCTGCCTAGAATTGATCAACTGGTGGACGTGACCTCGGACCATGAGCTCCTCACCTTTATGGATGCATTCTCCGGCTATAATCAAATCAGGATGACGCCGGAAGATGAAGAAAAGACTGCTTTCATTACTAACCACGGCCTTTACTGTTACAGGGTCATGCCTTTCGGCCTCAAAAATGCAGGCGCAACCTACCAGCGGTTGGTGAACAAAATCTTCAAGGAGCAGATCGGCCGCAACATGGAGGTCTATGTGGACGACATGCTCGTAAAAAGCAAATCTTCCATGAACCATGTCGCCGACCTCGAGGAGACCTTTGACGCCCTCCGAAAATATAAAATGAAGCTGAACCCAACTAAATGTACTTTCGGAGTGACCTCAGGAAAGTTCCTGGGCTTCATGGTATCGGGGTGCGGAATTGAAGCCAATCTGGAGAAAATTCATGCCATCCAGGAGATGGCCGTCCCAAAGTCGATAAAAGAGGTTCAGCGCCTTACAGGGAGGGTAGCAGCCCTGAATCACTTCGTCGCGAGGTCGGTCGAACGGTGCTTACCCTTCTTCCAAACCCTCAAGCAGTCGAAGAACATCTGTTGGACCCCTGAGTGCCAACAGGCGTTCAAAGAACTAAGGAGCTACCTCGGCTCACCTCCGTTGTTGGCAAAGCCAGAGCCAGGAGAGGAACTGTTTTTATACCTGGCGGTCTCTCCCATGGCTCTTGCGGCAGTCCTTGTCAAAGAAGAAGCAAAAGTCCAACGGCCGATCTAGTACGTCAGTCGCGCGTTGAGAGACGCCGAGATTAGGTATACCAAATTAAAAAAATTGACTTATGTCCTGTTGATTGCAGTCCGGAGGCTCCGACCCTACTTTCAAGGGCACACCGTAATGCTGCTCACCGACTAACCGATCAAGGCGATTCTGCACCGAGCGGATGCCTCCGGGGGGATGGCAAAATGGACGATCGAGCTCACAGAATTCGACATCAACTATCAACTCAGGCCAGCAGTGAAGGCCCAGATATTGACAGATTTCATAGTGGAGTGTACTATCCCAGAGGAGGCCGAACCTGAACAAGGTGAAATTGACGGCCTAGAGTCCCGATCGAACTCCCCCAAAGAAGAAGCAGATCCCTCTGGTTGCTTTTGGGCCCTCTACGTGGACGGGTCTTCCAACATGTCAGGCGCAGGCGCGGGCCTGATCTTGATCAGTCCAGAGGGAGTCGTCGTAGAGTACGCTCTGCGCTTCGAGTTTCCCACAACAAACAATGGAGCAGAATATGAAGCTCTGATCGCAGGACTGAGGATCGCCAAAGAGCTGAGAATAGATCGGCTCCAGGTCCACAGCGACTCCCAACTAGTAGTGGGACAAGTCAACGAAAACTACGAAGCGCAGGAGGACAGCATGGCTAAATATCTTGGAAAGGTAAAGGAGCTCGTCCCCGCCTTCAGCAGCTTCAACATCAGGCATATTCTGAGGTTGGAAAATACCAGGGCCGACCTTCTCTCCAAGCTGGCAACGCTGGCTCCGGCCGAATTACCCAAGGGTGTTCTCTTTGAAGTGCTCAAGTGCCCGAGTACGGAAGAATCATGACCCGTGTTGGAAATTGACCACGAGCCCAGCTGGATCGACCCACTGATAACATATCTCAGAGACGGGGTTCTCCCCCAGGATGCGAAAGAAGCTCGGAAGCTCCAAAATCAAGCCTCCCGATACATCCTTTATGAGGGCAAGTTGTACAAGAGATCATACTCTTTGCCCCTTTTAAAATGTCTCCGACCTTCAGAAGCTGACTACGCCTTGTGGGAGGTGCATGAAGGAATCTGCGGAAGCCATTTGGGGGCTAGATCTTTATCCCAAAAGTTACTCCGCCAAGGATATTACTGGCCGACGATGCATCATGACTCGATTGAATACGTCAGAAAGTGTGACCGATGCCAGAGATATGCCAACATCCAGAGATAACCCGCCACCGAGCTTACACCCTTGAGTGCCCCATGGCCTTTTATGCAATGGGGGATGGACATCCTTGGACCCTTTTCCGTGGCGTCGGGGCAGAGGAAGTTCTTCCTGGTAGCGATTGACTACTTTACCAAGTGGGTCGAAGCCGAACCACTGGCAAAAATCACAGAAGCTAAAGTACAAGATTTTGTCTGGAAGTCAATCGTTTGCAGGTTCGGTCTGCCAAGAACCCTAATCACTGATAACGGGCGGCAGTTCGCGGGAGCAAGATTCATCGAATTCTGTGAAGATCTAAATATCTCCCACAACTTCACATCAGTAGCCATCCTCAGGCGAACGGCGAAGCTGAAGTGACCAACAGAACCCTACTGCAAGGGATCAAGACAAGGCTTGAAAAAGCGAAGGGAACTTGGGCAGACGAACTTTATCATGTGCTGTGGGCGTATCGAACTACCCAAAGACTGTCCACGGGGGAGACCTCCTTTGCTTTAGCCTTCGGAACAGAGGCTGTTATCCCAATTGAGCTTAAACTCCCGTCGGTGCGGGTCGTGGCATTCAACGAACATCACAATTCGCAAGGTCTTAAAGCCAACCTTGACTTACTGGAAGAAAAGTGGGAGGTAGCTCAAGTTCGGATGACAGCCTACAGACAGAAAGTCGCCCGCTATTACAATTCTCGGGTCAAGAATAAAGCCTTTAGAGCAGGAGATCTAGTGCTTCGACGAGCCGCTGTCTCGCAACCTCAGGATCGAGGGAAGCTCGCCCCAAACTGGGAAGGCCCGTATGAGGTCAAAGAAGTGGTCCAGCCCGAAACTTATTACCTCAAGAGGCTCGGAGGAGCAGACCTCCCGCGGCCATGGAGTGCGGAGAACCTACGAATGTATTACCGATAACTTTATTTTAAATAAAAGTTGCATATCTATATGTCTCCTCCCTTGGCACAAGCCTATATCGACAGGACGGTCAAAACAAACCGTGTCGGAAGCGGGAGGAGAACTTCG
Source organism: Elaeis guineensis (assembly GCF_000442705.2). Lineage (NCBI taxonomy): Eukaryota > Viridiplantae > Streptophyta > Magnoliopsida > Arecales > Arecaceae > Elaeis > Elaeis guineensis. The sequence goes on along the minus strand of NC_026005.2, from coordinate 78,344,376 downwards.
TCTCAACAAAGTCGAAGGCCCGGTTCTCTTTGGACCGAACGGGGGGAGAGGCCAAGCAACGCCCATATGTGCCCCCACAGCCCTGTTAGGGACAGGAGGAGAACCTTGCCTTAACTTGAGCAAAGTCGAAGGCCCGGTTCTCTTTAGACCGGATGGGGGGAGAGGCCAAGCAATGCCCATATGTGCCCCCACAGCCCTGTTAGGGATAGGAGAAGAACTTCGCCCTAACTTGAGCAAAGTCGAAGGCCCGGTTCTCTTTAGATCGGATGGGAGGAGAGGCCCTGCAACGCCCATATGTGCCCCCACAGCCCTGTTAGGGACAGGAGGAGAACCTCGCCCTAACTTGAGCAAAATCGAAGGCCCGTTTTCTTTAGACCGGATAGGGGGAGAGGCCCTGCAACACCCATATGTGCCCCCACAGCCCTGTTAGGGACAGGAGGAGAACCTCGCCTAACTTGAGCAAAGTCGAAGGCCCGATTCTCTTTAGATCGGATGGGGGGAGAGGCCCTGCAACACCCATATGTGCCCCCACAGCCATGTTAGGAACAGGAGGAGAACTTCGTCCTAACATGAGCAAAGTCGAAGGCCCGGTTACACCTAGACCGGATGGGGGAAAAGGCCCGGCAGCGTCCATATGTGCCCCTACAACCGCGTTAGGGACAGGAGGAGAACCTCGTCCTAACCAGAGTTGAAACCTGTTACGACATAAATAGGGGAAGAACCTCCCTCCGACACCAATTAAGGCCTGGTCATTCAAGACCAGATGGGAAAAAGGGGACCTTCCCAGCGGCCCCTTCGCAAGAAGACTTCATCCGAACTCCTACGGGAGCTGGACTTCGCCCCCGACGTCAATTGCAGGTGGACTCCGCCCGGACTCCTACGGAGCCGGGCTTCATCCCCGACTTCGACTGCTGGTAAACTTCATCCGGACTCCTACGGGAGCCGGACTTCACCCCTGACTTTAATTGCAGGTGGACCTCGTCCGAACCCCTACGGGAGTCGGACTTCATCTCCAACTCTGATTGCAGGAAGACTCTGCTCGGACTCCTACGGGAACCGGGCTCCCGCAACCCCACCAAGAGCAGAGGAAAAAATCCCACTCGAAAAAGAAAAAGAGGAAAGGGGAGAGGAGTTAAAAAGGAAAGCGATGGACTACGTCAGCGACGAATGGAAAACAAACAGCATCAAAGATGCAGAGAACCTCGTCTCAGCAGGGATTGGGGTTCTTATCAAGAACCCCAGCTTTCTCTCAACGCAAGTCCGAGATAAGACAACTTCCTCAGGGTGACGAGAAGCTCAGACCTCCGAGCTCGAGCCCTGATGGGGGGTGCCAAACTCGAGCGACCCCAGGCAAATCTGCGGCCATGGACGAAAGGATGGGTCGATGCGATGGTAATCGGATACCCCCGAATGACGTGAAAGCCGAAAGAAACTCGGCAAGCGACAATTCAACACATGAGTAAAAGAGGTAGCAGAAAATTTTCTTCTCATATTATTCATTGAATATGCATTATAGAGCCATCAAGGCTGAAGAAGAAGGATAACTGGAAAGGCGAGCTGACGTGGCAACAACCAGTAACCTCCGGACGACACCGAAAAAAAAAAAAAGAGAGAAAGAGAGAGAAGGGAATACAACAATAACAATGGTAAAGAAAAGCAATTCGGCAGGCAGCAATTCGATGTAAGGTGCGGACAAAGTAACAAAATCTCCTTCTCATTTTTCGATTAACAAGATGAACGTTACAAGATCCGAAGGGCCAGAAAAAGAAAACATTACTACAAGACTCGAAAGGGATACACCAGAGACCACTTCAAGCTGTCGACTTCTCTTCCCGGTTTCGTCCTTCTCAGCAGTATTTTTCAGTGCGTGTGATAAACCTCTCGCCCCCCGCCTCGTTTCGCTCCATCGCCGAAACCCCAACCCTAGGGGGAAAAAGATGGGATAGAATTCAGGGGGCAGCGAAGGCAACGGCAGCGGCGACGACGACCTGCTTCAAGAAGAACCGGAGGTACCCCAGAGGCCGCGATAGCGCCGGAGGCATGCGCCACCACCGTGTGCTCCATGACAACCACTGTCCTAGGTACTCCGGCAAGGTCGGCATGTGCTACTTCCACCGTCCCCGCAACAAGTTCTACTGCCCCACCATCGACGCCGACCGCTTCCGGTCCCTCGACCCCGATGACGTCAAGAATCCCGTCACAGCTTGTGACGATAACTCTGCCCCCTTGACCGGTGTCGCCCCGTTCAGCTACTCCGAAATTCTCAGGCGGAACGCCCTCACCGATTGTCCCCATTATTAAACCCCTATTGTTGAAGGAATTCTCCCTCGAGCCCCCTTTAAGGCGACGGGAACCCTCAGCAATAGTTTGACAACCGGAGAACTCGCAGGCCGCTGTTCTCCTCCTCACACTCTTCTTGGTCCGTGGCATCCTCTTGAGGTTGGCCTCCGGGGTGGAGGCCCTGGCGGGAGAACCCCTCGGAGAGACTCGGGGGACTGAAGACGGCAGAGAGCTGGCGGAGATGGCAAAGACTGGTATGAAGGACGCTCAGAATCGAAAAGGATACCGATAGAATGGCTGAGTGGCTAAGCTCTCAGGCGGAAGAAAGGTGTCAACCCTCAGGCGAAGTGAAGCCCCTGAAGGAAAGGCGGGGGCTTAAATAAGCAACGGGGCCTGGCACAGTTATGGTGGCAGATATCCCCAGGTCAACCAGTGCCCGCCACATGTCCCACTCACCGCGGCATAGGGCTGACCGTTCGCGGACCATTATGGCATGACGCTTAGCATTACGCCCTGGTGGGAGTTCCGAAAGGACTCTTCAGATCGTCTTAATCGAAAAAAGGCTCCAGCACGCGCGCATTAAATACCAAGATTTTTTAGGGCGGTCGTGTGCAGAATTCAAGGAAGCGACTTCAGCTGTGAAAATTTTTTGTACTTCCTTCGATCGAAACTCGAACTCGGAAGTAGGGAGACTGGTGTTGGGTATAAAATTCTCTCAGCCGAAGTTCTTGACAGGATTGACCCTCTCAGGACTCCTCCGACTTTCGACTGCAGATGGTATCTCTCCGGACTTCTCCAACAGCCGGATTTCCACAGTGCTGACTGAATTCTCCCGACGGACGAACTCCCACTGCACCACCCGAGCTCCTTCAACATGAGTTCCCCCAGTCATCTATTAAGCCACCCCAAGTGCTCACTGAGCTCCGCCGCCAGCCGACCTTCTACGACTATCAGCTGTTCCCCGAATCCCTTCCAGACTTCTTCCAGCTAGGTTCAACTCCAATCTGAATTACCCCGGACTTCGTCAACGGCTGAACTTCTCCAACGGTAGATTCCTACAACTATCAGATTTTATCCGGACTCCTACGGGAGCCGGGCCTCATCCCCGATCTCGACTGCTGGAAGGCTTCGCCCGGACTCCTACGGGAGCCGGGCTCCGTCCTCGACCCCGACTGTTGGTAAACTTCATCCGGACTCCTAAGGGAGCCGGACTTCGCCCCTGACCTTGATTGCAGGTGGACTTCGCCCGAGCTCCTACGGGAGCCAGATCTCGTCTCCGACTCCAGCTGTGGGAAGACTCCGCCCGGACTCCTACAGGAGTCGGACTTCGTTCCCGACTCCGGCTGCGGGCGGACTTCACCCGGACTCCTACGGGAGCCGGGCTCCGCCCACGACTTCACTTACAGGTAAACTTCGTCCGGACTCCTACGGGAGCCGGACTTCACCCACAACTCCAATTGCAGGAAGACTCAGCCCGGACTCCTACGGGAGCCGGATCTCATCTCCGACTCCGGCCAAAGGAAGACTCCGTCCGGACTTTGTCCCCGATCTCGACTGCTGGAAGGCTTCGCCCGGACTCCTACGGGAGTCGGACTCCATCCTCGACCCCGACTACTGATAAACTTCGTCCGGACTCCTAAGGGAGCCGGACTTCGCCCCTGACCTTGATTGCAGGTGGACTTCGCCCGGGCTCCTACGAGAACCAAATCTCGTCTCTGACTCCAGCTGCGGAAGACTCTGCCCGGATTCCTACGGGAGCCGGACTTCATTCCCGACTCCGGCTGCGGGCGGACTTCACCCGGACTCCTACGGGAGCCAGGCTCCGCCCACGACTTCACTTACAGGTAAACTTCATCCGGACTCCTACGGGAGCTGGACTTCACCCACAACTCTAATTGCAGGAAGACTCAGCCCGAACTCCTATGGGAGTCGGATCTCATCTCCGACTCCGACCGAAGGAAGACTCCGTCCGGACTTCGTCCCCGATCTTGACTGCTGGAAGGCTTCGCCCGGACTCCTACGGGAGCTGGGCTCCATCCTCGATCCTGACTGCTGGTAAACTTCGTCCGGACTCCTAAGGGAGCCGGACTTCGCCCCTGACTTTGATTGCAGGTGGACTTCATCCGGGCTCCTACGGGAACCAGATCTCGCCTCCGACTCCAGCTGCGGGAAGACTCCGTCCGGACTCCCGCAGGAGCCGGACCTCATCCCCGACTTCAACTGAAGGAAGACTTCGTCTGAACTCCCACGAGAGCCGGACCCGAGCTCCTCTCAGATGGGCAACTAGCCACCCCTCTCCGTCAGACACTCCAGCCAGACTTCGACCGACAGGCCTGGACCCTCTGGCAGGCCACAGCAACGGCCACGACTCTGCTCCACTTTCTACGATGGATTTCGCATGGCTCCATCACTCTCTGGCAGACCGCAATAATGGCCACGATCCTGCTCCACTTCCTGCGACGGATACCACGCGATTCCTCCATCCTCTGGCAAGTCGCGACAATGGACGCCGCTCCACTCCCCGCGACAGACTCCACATGGCATGTCCCGGTGATAGCCACGATTCCACTCCACTACTCTTCGCAACAAACTCCTCCTGACCGTGGGCAGCCCACTGCCGGATGGTTACAAACATCGCTATCAGTCTGTTGCTCTCTCCGTCTATAAAAGGGGGACCCCAGATACGTTATTCTCTAAGCTCTCATTTTTTACCTAGAAACTCTGCTAAAATTTTCATTCGAGCACTCCATTCTTGTTGAGGCAGAGAACTGACTTGAGCGTTAGAGGATCTTGCCGGAGCAACTCCACCTCCGGTTTAGACTTCTTTTGCAGGTCCCGGCGGCGACCGTGACTCCAACTTCTCCGACGCAGGCGGATTTTTACACCAACAGATCTTAAAGCACTCTATTCTCTATTATTCAACTATTTATATAGATCTCAAAGCAATTAGCTGGTGATCTTGATGGATCACTGTTTTGTCTTTTTTCTATTTTTTCTAATCTTTCTTCATCATCTTTTCCTTTCTTTCAATTCCCATCCAAATAAAAACCCCACTTTAAGTTAGTGAAAATGATATTTTTGAATTTTATGAATGTATTGTTATCACATGCCACATGCTAATGATTTGTAACAGAGATAGGTGGATGGGTTATATTATAACAAAAGTTAGTTTTGGTGGTTAATTAAAATTTTTAAAAATTTGGGGTCAAAGTGTAACAAGTCTAAAGTTCAGAAGATGTCTTTATAATTTTTCCTAAAAAAAGTTTTGTAGAAAACATAAAATTTGTGTATGCAATATGGCTGATTTCTATTGGCATATTTATGCATTGAAAATATGATTTATTTTAGAATTTTACTTGGCAATTTGTAATCTAACTCTTGTGATTACATATAAGAATATGATTTTATGTTTTTTGATCAGTACAACTTGTGACAACTATTGACAACTTGTGGATGCATGTGCTTTCTCAAAATATCATGCATGCATATGTCCATGAGCATGCATTAACCAACATGAATATATATATATATATATATATATATATATATATATATATAGAGAGAGAGAGAGAGAGAGAGAGAGAGAGAGAGAGAGAGATGAATGGGGGCATAAAATCATTCTTTGCTTATAGTCATCCTTATGAACGCCCTCATGCAAGTCTTGGAAATGTTGTGTTTAGCTACAATTGAAGAGTCTATGATAGACAAGGAAATTTTGAACTTCTCACGGGTTGGTTCTGTGTACTCTCAAAGGATCTTATTCATAAGGAAACCTCCACTCCTTAAAAACCTAAGATAAACTTAAATGAGAATGTGTCAAGGGAGGTAGCATTGGTAGATCAGATTTTGTAATTAGAGATCCGAACTCATCCTTTGTAGCGGTTGGGGGTGCCATTTATATGATGCCACCATTCTCGTGATCGAATTAAGAGGGATATAGAAAGAGATCAAATATGTAACCAAGAACCTTCCAAATTATTATATTATTATAGAGGGTGATTCCAGCATTATGATAAGGTGGGTGGGGATGCACCGTAGAGCTACAAGTGCTCGCTCATTTTTGATGGACATCTAGAGAGCTATATAAGGGCTAGTGGGTTTTGAATGAACTTATATTTATCGGGAGGCAAATGGAATAGCAGACTGAGTAGCATCTTATATAGCAAGCCACTTTACGGACATCATCATGGGACAATTTATTTTCAACTCCTCAACTTCAAGTTATATTGTATTTGGACCTCTCAGGATGTATTTACTTTAGGATGATTTAGGCCCCCTATCTCAAAAAAAAAAAAAAAAAAAAAGGAGGGGGGTGCATATCAGTGCAAAAGAAATACAAAAAAATCAAATATATGGATAAAAATTTAAATAACACAAAAAGAAGAGATATAATAAATAATAGCAAAAATTCAAGATAAGGAGTATGATTTGCCCAATCATATGGATTAGGACCATGGGGGACCACTAGATGTCTATACGAAGGGATCTGATGATTCTCATCGATTATGTTGTAGCTCGTGCAAGAGCTATTGGTCACCCCATGATGCCCCAAGACATCACAATGCCAAAACCAAACCATTTTGCTTGGATGAAAAGATGTTTTAATTATTCAAAATATAAGAAGCCTCTAACCGACAACCTTTTCTTGCTAAGCTATTGGATAAAAGAACTCTTTTGTAAAGTGGGTCAGTCAATCGGATATACTCTTTAGTCCATCCAACATGTTATGTACCGGTAATAGCAAGGAACAAAAATCATATAGGGAGGGAACTAAAGAAAAAGTTAAAGGGTGGACTTTTTATTTTATCATATTTCTTCTAATATTAATCTTAAAGTCAAAGACTTCTCCTACTAACGAAGTCATTAGTCTCATAACTAAAAGTAAAATATATAGTATTCTCCTTTTTATTCATTTTCATAATATACTTTTTATCAATATGTACTATGTAGTTAAGTGATACACACTAAATAAATTAATATTCAAGTAAATCAATCGATATATAATTTTTAAAATAAAGAATTACCAATATTCAATACATGATTAGATAATACATACTTAGTAAATTAATTATTTAGCAACTTAATACATACCTCTAAGTAAATTAATATACAGTTTTTAGAATATTATATTCATCAATATACACTGTATGATATGGTGATATATGCTCATTGACTTCCTGAAATATATTCCAAGTTTCTTTGATACATACATAACAATAATTCAGTATACTCTTTTAGATAAATCGCTACATAGTTTATGGAGTATAGAGTTTACCAGTATATAATACATGGTTGGATGATACATATTTAGTAAATTAGTCATTTATTAACTCAATACACATATCTAAGCAAATTAATATAATTTTTAGAAAATTATATTCATCAGCATACATTATATGACATAGTGATACAGATTCATCAACTTTTTATGATATACTGTAAGTTTGTTTAATATATACTTAGTAACAGTCTGATATGCATATTCAGGTAAATCGATACATAATTTTCAAAATATATATTAGATCATTACTAGATATATATCAAAAAAGTTTGTAGCATGTATCTAGAAGTTAATGAGTATGTATCACTAAGTTATATGATGTGTATCAATAAATATAATATTTTAAAAATTACGTATTCATTTATTTAGAGGTACATATTAGGTTACCAGATAACTAATTTATTAAGTATCTCATCAGAACATATGCTATATATTTATAAACTTCATATTCTGAAAACTATGTTGATTCATCTGAAGGTATGTATTGATTTGTTTGATAATTAATTTATTTATTATATATCATATGACTATGTAATATGTATTTTTAAAAAGTATATGCTGAAAACGAGGAAGAAAGAGAATATATTTTTTTAGTTATAGAACCGGTGACTCTATCGGTAGAAAAAAACTTTTTGATTTTTAAATTTATTCTTTAATATTGATAATAAGCAAAATACAAGAAATTATGAAATTTATACTATAATATTTTTGCTCTAATTCCGGTCCCATATGATTTTGTTCAACAACAAGTCCGCTCGATAGGCGAACGTTCATGGTAGATCCTTGGTTCTGTGATGGCTTTGGCTGCCACTCGAGTCATGGTCGTTTGGGTCCCAGTTCGAGAAGAAAATGCACGGGTCTTGATTGATCGTGCTACAAAGCTCCAACATCCATCAGGATGCATCGCTGTTCCGCTGTGTGCTTCCGTTCCCAATTCCCAATCGCCAACCCTTATAAATAAATAAATATATATATATTTAATTGGGGTTAACAGGTCGTAGGTAGTAGATGGAGAGGTCCATTGCAAGCCTGGTAACAAACGGAAAAGGGCACTGGCCCACTCAAGGGAACCGCCCAATGTGCGACCGACCGTCCACGTCCGGGATCATCATCCCAAGCCCATTGGGCTAAAAAAAAGGGATCGCTCGGGTCGCCTTCTCCTCTCGCTCTCTCTCTTGCTCGCTAGGGTTTCCAATCCCCCGAGGGCCTCCGACCCATCATCATCTCTCCGTCCTCGACCCACCACCTTCTCTTCGGGAAGCGAAGGGTCCAAAAAAGAAAAAAAAAATCTCAAGAATTGGAAAAATTTCCCGCCTTCGCTACTCCATCGCTCTCCTGCTCTCTCTTAATTCATCCTTCGCCTCTAAACCCTAGGGTTCGAGGTGAGGCGATCCCGTTGACCGCAGGCGTGTCGTCGCTCTTCGAGCTCGAATCTCCGGTGAGATCACTAGATCCTTCTCCCCTTTTGTTGTCTTCTTAGATTCTTGTGGAATTGCTCGATTTTTTCTGTGAAACGTTTGATTTGTACCGCTGTTCGTATGGTTTGTTACATCTCTTCGTCACCTTCTTGCATTGGTTTCGCTATTGTTGCCATAAGCTCATATTTCGGATTTTTTTGGGTTTAGATTCGGGGACTTCGGCTATTTTTTTTCCCTTTCTGGGTTTCGGTGTTTGTTAGATCTATTTATTTCTTCAGTGTTCAATCGAAAAAGGGTGAGGAAGAAAGTCGCGATCCTGTGGCCCAAATTGTAATCGGATCGCATGGATCTGCCAGCTGCAAAGTCATTTCGATTCCAGAGGGCAATTCCTTTTGCTGGGCTTCTGATCCATAAGAACTCCAGAATTGGGGAGGGCTTTGTTTCTTTTTTATTTTTCTTTTTGGGGTAAGGGTAGAGAAGGCTACTCGCCGGGGAGGTCTCGGTTACATGGGCCTTCCTGCATGAGCCCAAATAAAATAACTGGTGACTGGAGTGCAGCCCATATTACTCTCTGCTTAAGTTCAGGAGGATTTCTGCCAGCTAGATGGGATACCAGGCCCGACGCTCGCAATCACTGGTGCATGCAGCATATGGAGGCCCTGCAAACCTCTCTTGCCATCCACCACCCAACAACAACAACAATTAATCCTCTACATGTTATGTTGGGAATCACGTGTTACCGATCGTCACCTGAATTGCATGATTCCAAGCATGCTGATCTCTACCAGTTTTTAATATTTATGTATTAAAAGTTACTGACAATTATATCACTCAAATTCAATTATGCATTCCATTACGTATACAGGATCAGAACATGAGGACTTCTCCCTTTTAAGCATACTAGGTATTTGATTTTACTTCCAGGTTTGAACTTCGATTATAACACAATTTTTAGGCTTAATTGCATATTCTTGGAGAAATAATTAGGCCTAGTCTGAGTTTTAAGGATACAGACAAAGAATCTTGGCCCATATCCCAACATCAAGAAGGTTTGTGGTCCATCTAGAGGTCCATGGAGCTCCCTTCAACCTTTTACATGTCTTCTATTGGTTGGCCTATTCAGGTAGAAAAGATGTGGAATTTGTGTGAGATATGAAGCTGGTGAAAGCCATCCTAGAGAGTGTCAATGATAAGTACTTTGTAAAATATCCAAAGTATATTATCAATAATATCGTAGTTACAATAACATATCATTCATAACATATAAAATTAACTCCAATAAAATTGGATTAAATGTGAATTTGATATAAATAATTTACAGACTCATTATTTTTTTAATCTTGAAATAATATGATATGATATTATTTAATATATTTATTTTACATATTTAATATAATAGACTGTCTATAGGCTGCAGCTGTATTTGGTCAAATGCCTTGGGTCTAGGGAGATAGATGTGAGGCAGTTTATGGAATGTGCAGTGTTGGACTCAGTGCTTTTGGAATCAGAATGAAATAATATTTCTTTTGCATCGTAATGTTTAAGGATATTACCTTCAAAATTTAGTTTGGTGTTACTACCCCTTGCCACTCTAGGCAAGGGGTGGGGGTTCAATTCCAAAGGGCGTCGACCCTTCTTTGGACCCTGGTTTGTAAGCATTAGATCCAGCTGACTGAGGACTTGGTTTCAGTTGGGGGGCTGTAAATATAGGATGGGGAATGGGGTGGACTGAAAAAAAAGAGAAAAACAATTAAGGAAATCACAGTCACTATTTTTTAGAAGGAAAATATGATCATTGCATTCCTCTATTTAGTTTCATAATGTCGTTAATTAACAATAAAATATGCTTTCTCAGTTTCTCTCCATCCTGAATCTTATCCTTGTTTTGTGTCAACTTCTTTTGTAATTTTAAGTTCCTTCTTGCAAATCTTGAAGGGGCAAAAGGTGCAAGGCCCAGTATCTAGACCTTCAAAGAGGCATAGGCCTAAGCCTCGAGATGTTTCATGCTTAAGACTCATAAAAATGTAGAGAAGAATAAGAAAATTCATTTTTTTCAAAAAAAAAAGCAGTATTTAGGATACACTTGTCCTTAGGTTTGTTTATCACTTTAAACTTGCTGAGATTCTTATAGAAAATATATGCAAATTGGTTGGCTATGTTTTGATATCACATATGCCCTTGTAGAGCTTATAGTTCAGAATAACTTTTCTTCGGTACATAAAGTAGATCCTTGAGATCATACATCTTCATGTCGAAATATATAAAATCTTCATCATAGCTTTTCTAACTATAATAGAATGTGCGAAATGGGATGTGCGGTATGTTATACTGAGACTTTTTGTGTATTCTGTATGTCCTGTTACTATTAATCGATATCATGAGATGTCTATCGTAACATCACCACTAGTTCTGGTTCATTTTATCCTCCTATACTTTCTGCTGGCTTCACACTTGCTTAATTGCTTTCTTATCTAATTAGTTGCTTCATTTTGTGGGACCAATTAATTACTTTTTCTGTAGGTCCTGGAGGTTACTTGATCTGTTTTTCCTTCAATTGATGCAAATGATGTCCTTAAATGTTATGTTTTGGTTAATTGTTGGAGAAGTACAATAAAATGCATAAGCACAGGGCTCTTGTTCCCTATTTTTGGGAGGTCGATAATAGCTTTGCTTTTATCGCCCTACCTATTATTGATGTTTCAACAGAGAAGGATAGGATTATATGTTTGGTTCTCCAGTCTGCTGCCCACATCCTATTTGGGGATTCTTAATTGAATAAAGATGAGCTCATCCATTCATCTATGATTTACGGAAAATGATTTACTGGTTGAAATTTTCTAGTGCTCCCATGTGTGTGAAGAAGCAAACCAGGTGGAAGATCTGCTTCTGAGGGCAAATCTTTTGACTGAAGCATTCCCGTAGCAGTTGGTAGAATCTTGGCTGATGCCTATGCGATAAGCTTCAAGCACGTGTAACAGGCTACACCGCTCTTTCCGTACCACAAGAAAGCTCCTTTACTTTCCTTCCTTATGGATCAAAATACAAGAATTCGGGATTTGTACTCAAATTGATAAAAGAAAGAATCCTTCCATCTATAGCTCATCAACCTTTTTAGCTTGTGTTCAAAAATTACATTAATAGGACGGAATCATGAATTTTAAGCATTTAAGAACCATATCTTTTAGACTGGATAGAGTTCTTCCTTCTCACTCCTTCCTATCTACGTCCATTTAATTCCTTTTCTAATCAGATAATTGGGAGTTGTGTCCTTTGCCATCTTCGATTCTTTTCTCTGTGCCATAGCCCAGGTGCTGAATTTCAACCTTTCTACAATCATTCCTTGTAAGACTAGATCTGCTGTCACTATAAGCATTTTCATCCTTTCTCACATCTTCTGACCTTTCTATCTTAGGTTTCCTCTCCTTGTTTGGATCATTGAATGCAATGACAAGCCCCCTTCCTTATTAATGCTTTTGTAAATGGTTGCTGCACCATGCCATCACTTCTCGGTTCTTCCCATCACTTTGACCTCAGTTGGTACTACTTCTATGCTTCCTTGAATGCATTCTTTCGTCATCTTAACCTCTCTGATTTTACCTCATATCAGTCACATCATTCATGTCAATAATGTGGTCCCTGTCAGAAGTTTCTTCCCGGAGTCTGAAAATGCATGAACCCAATTTTTTTTCCTGTACATGCAAAACCAGGTCATCTTTGTTGTTTGTTTTGCTTCATTGAATTATTATTTACCGTACCTCTTTAGAGAGTATGCTTAATTTTTGAGGAATTTTAAGCCTTTTGTTATCTTTTATTTTACTGAATGAACTGTTTGAAACTTATGGACAGTATTAATTTCAATACATTATTATTATAAGTTTTGAATGTGTTTTTCTTCAAACAAAATGTTGTTTTGGTAGCATCCAACTGAGTGTAGACTAAATTATTATATGGTATTTCTTCATTGTAGATTAATAATCCCCATTCTTCTTTATATGATAGACAATATATGTTTTAAGTATATGTTTTCAGTCTAATAACCCCAATTATCATTTTTTTTCAAAGTGCAATTTTTGCTCCAATAAATCAATAGAAGATTAGAACTTTTGTCACGCCCTATTTTTGGCATTTTTGTGACTCAGTTTTTCTTCTTCTTTTTTGAAAGAGCATTTTCTGTTTCAATAAATCAGTAGAAGATTAGATTAGAATAATCATCATCATCTTCTTCTTCTTCTTTTCTTCAAATGCATTTTTCTGATACAATAAATCAGAAGAAGATTAGAATTTTTGTTGTGCATTAAGTAACAAATTTCTTGGACTTTGATTGAGAACCTATTTTAGCATTTCCACAACTCAATTTAATTGAAAAAAGATATTACTTGACATTTTCTGCTAGTTCTTATCTTTGCAAGAGGATCTAGTTTTAAGATAACATGTGGCACCGCCTGCAAGCAGTTTTCGTTAAAGTCATGTTTCAACATGATATTTTATGCGGAAGTATGGTGCTCGATGCATCAAGAAAATATTAGTATTCATGGAATCATATTAGTTGATTGGGTAGTTTTTTTAACCTTTTTTTTTTTTTTTTGTCTCAGACCTTTTTTTTCTTCTCCATTTCTCCATCCAAGTATCTAATTGTTAGTAGGATATTTCCTCCTAACACTGCTGAATGATTTCTGCAACTTTCTTTTCTTCGGTCGATGCCTGCACGTCCTTCTCCATTTTTTGAATTGACTTGAATTCAACATTTCAATTTTTATGGGTAATTATTTATTCTTTTTCTAAGTAGTAAATATCTTTTAGTTCATCATTTTGCCTGGATTTTTCTTTTCTAGTCTCAGGTCAATTAGGTAGGCATTTTTAGCTTCTCTTGCTTACCTTTCATTGCTGCTTCTTTTGTCTGGGGAATTTCTCTTATTTAGTTTTTGTTTGGAAAAAATTCAGGATGATGCATCCCATGCATGTCACATGGAGTTGACTGCATCTTGATACATACATTTTATGTCATATGGTGAAAGAAACCTGGAACATATCAGAAGTGAAATGATTTTATCTGGCTTGCTTTTTATGAATATCATGGCATGGCTTTCTTTTTTTTTTTTTGAGAGTTACCTGATAGGCATCAAGGTTGCAAATATAAATAATCAGTTTTTCCTTTTTCTTCTAGTGGAATTAGAATGTCAGATATCGTCCTCAAATTTGATCTCCTGCATAGCCTTTGGACAATTACTGGTTATGTCTCTGTTGCATGCTTGTATATCAATCTTCTATGCACGGAATCAATCCCTACTTATAAAATCACATCATCTTCTTTGTTATGTTGTGAATTTCTTATTTTCTTTTCATTAAATGCAGTTATGCACTGCCTGCTTTAAGATGATTAGGGTAATTTAAAATGGAAAGAAAATGATTGATAGGAAATTTCTAGTTAATTTTATATCTGAAATCTGCACCATCAAAGGTTTATTACTTTTCAAATGAAATTCTTTTTATGTGATTTTTGGTTTTAGTTAAATATGTGCACTTTTTAGGAATGGAATGACCTGAAAATCATGTTAGTCTGTATTCTTGTTTCATTCAGTTTCTCTTTTAAGTAGTGTTCACTCTTTATTCAGCATGGCTGGAGCTAGTGACACTGAACCAGTCACGACAGAAACACCAACTCCACAACCTTCAAGGCGCAGGAGAAAGAAGTCATTGGTCTGGGAACACTTCACTATTGAAGCTGTGTCTGGAGGATGTACGCGGGCTTGTTGCAAGTTGTGCAAGCAGACATTTGCTTACAGTAGTGGCTCAAAGATTGCAGGCACTAGCCACCTCAAGAGGCACATTGCTCTGGGCTCCTGTCCTAAAATCAAAAATCAGGAAAAGAAAATGCTTGCGCTTACTTCAGGTTCAAAAACCGATGAAAATTCCAGTGAACCACCTCCCAAAAGACGCTACAGAATGTCTGGCTTTGCAAATGCTGCATTTGACCAGGACGTCAGCTGCGTCTATCTTGCAAAGATGATCATTGTGCATGACTATCCTCTTCACATGGTTGAACATCCTGCTTTCATATCTTTCGTTCAAAGTCTCCAACCTCGGTTCAAGATGGTAGACTTCAATGCCATTGAAGCAGAAATATTAGCCATTTATCAGAAGGAAAAGCAAAGCCTCATGCAAGTCTTTGGAACCATGCTCGGAAGGGTTAGCCTCACCATAGGCTTGTGGACAACAAGTCAGACTCTCGGATATGTTTGTCTTACCGGGCAGTTCATTGACAGTGACTGGAGGCTGCATAGGAGAATGCTTAACTTCATGATGGTATCTTCTCCTCATTCAGAAAATGCTCTTAGTGAAGCTATCGGGGTTAGCCTTTCAGATTGGAACATGAAATCTAAGTTATTCACCATCACTCTAGACAATAATTGCTCATCTCATGACATCTACAGTGCAAATCTAAGAGACCACCTGTCCAACAAGAACACACTCATGCTCAAGGGTCAGTTGTTTGTTGTCCGTTGCTATGCCCATATCTTGAATGTAGTTGCTCAAGATGTGATTGCTTCAATCCATGGGATTATATACAACATCCGTGAAAGTGTGAAGTTCATTAAAGCTTCTCCAGCCCGTGAAGAAAAATTTGCTGAGATTGCCTTACAACTTGAAATTCCTAGCACGAAGACCTTGTCTCTTGATGTTACAACACAGTGGAACACAACTTACCTCATGCTGGTGGCCGCTTTGGAATATAAACAAGCATTTACTGTCTTGGAAACATGTGATGATAACTATAATGAAGCACCATCGACTGAGGACTGGAAGAAGGTAGAGATTGTTTGCACGTATCTGAAGCTTCTATATGACTCTGCAAATATCATTATGGCAACGGCTGATCCAACTGCAAATATATTTTTCCATGAAGCATGGAAAATCCAGCTAGAGCTGACGAATGCAACACTGAATGAAGATGTTCTTGTGAGCAGCTTTGCAAAAGAGATGCATGAGAAGTTTGACAAATATTGGAAAGACTGCAGCCTTGTCTTGGCAATTGCTGTGGTTATGGACCCTCGTTTCAAGTTGAAGCTTGTGGAGTTCAGTTTTTCAAAAATCTATGGTGCAGATGCTGTTAGATATATTAACGTAGTGAACGACAGCATCCACGAGCTCTATCTTGAGTATGTTGCCCAGCCACTTCCATTGACTCCAGCTTATGAAGAACAAGGGGAAGTCACCACCAGCAACATCAATGGCAATGAAAATGGCAGTGGCATTGGCAATGACAACAATCGGCCAACAACCCTGGTTTCTAATGGTGATGGGCTTCAAGACTTTGATCTCTATCTCTCTGAGATGGCTGTGAACCAGCCAACAAAGTCAGAGCTAGAACAGTATCTGGAAGAGTCCCTCGTTCCACGGATCCAAGAGTTTGATATCCTCAACTGGTGGAAGCTCAACAATCTCAAGTACCCAACGCTTTCGAAGTTGGCCCGGGATGTCTTGGCCATTCCAATGTCCATGGTGAGTACAGGCTCCTCCATATTTGCCAGTGGAACAGGAAGCAGAGTGCTCGACGACTATCGAAGTTCGTTGCGTCCTGAGACAGTGGAGGCTTTGTTCTGTGCAAAGGACTGGCTCCAGTATTTGCCCACCATGGCAGAGCCACCATCAACAGCGATTGTCAAAATGGAGTTCTAGGTTGTGCATAATTGTTTATCTTTTCTTGGCGGCATCCGTGGTTGGACTTTGGATGAGCACATATTGCTCAAAGGGCTGCATCAAGTTGTTTACTTTGTTGGACAGTGACAGGGCATCCTAGTATTCAGCTTTATTTTCTAAGATGAGAACTGGTTTGTTTTGGTTTCCATTTATCTTTGTTGGAATATTTTAAATGTTGTGTAGTTGCTTCATCTGCTCTGTTTTATCTGATGTAACTATATGCTGTGGAATTATGTCAGTAGTTTAGATGTGCTTGTGGCTATGGCTTTTTGCATTTTCCAAAATACTGTAGAGCTAGCAATGGTTCCTGTTTGATAGATTAGAGGAATGTGGATGGCTGGTTGCGTGTTCCGGCGACATGCATTGTATTCCGCGGCTTATGGCCATGGCGGGGCATTTTTTAGGGTGGGCTCAGTTTTCCCAATGTTAAAGCTTATCTCAAACGGAAAAAATGTGGCATTACGAACGCTTATCAGGCTATTCGCCGAGGCCCGGACAAGCTGGTGGTGCTTCTCGATGATATTGAGGCGCATTATGGATGGAGTCAACAGGAAGAAAACAAGGGAATTAGCATGGTGCATGGCCAAATGATGCACGGGGCATAATTTCTCTTATCCTTCTTAACGTTTACCACCCAAGTTTATCCTTCTCAACATGGGAACGTTGACTCTACAAATGTTGGTTCCCTTGCTAGTTTTACCTTTGGCGTCTCCCATGGATTCTTCGGAGCCCACTCAACCTTTAGGTGGCAAGCCTTACCACTTGTCACCAATTCATCTTTTGCGCCGTGTCGGTACTAGCCGGTTGACATGACGATCAGAGCGTAAAATATATTAATTGGAGAAGCATTTGCGTTTCTCCTTTTTATAGTTTCTCTCTCTTTCTGCATCATGGCTTATCCATTCGATCGGCCATTTAATCTTTATTTGTTTATAGATTTTTTTGATGAAGGGGGGGGGGGGCTGGCTAAAAGCCAGTCACGTTTATTGAGTAGAATGAATCAAACGGTACGGGACACCATGAAAAACTCATCTTATAACAAGAAGAAAGGGGAAGAAAAGCTAGGTACGATGCTAAGGGAGGTACACCAGGCATGTAGCCCGATTAGAATAAGGGAACTCAAATGTCTTTGGGTATCTTCAAGTTGCTCAAATAATCTTTAAATTTACATCCACATCTTTGTAAAAGCTGGGAGGTTCTTCGGAGAGCATAAGAGGGACCAACTCATTTGATAGTATGGTCAACAGAAAGCGAAAAAAATTCTTTTTATTTGGTTAGAATTGTTTTAAAAAAAATATTGAAAAAAATGTGTTCTCATGGAAGTAGAATTCCCATGTTTCATTTTAAAGAAAAATCCATGTAGGACATGGATTTTGGAGTTTTTTCATGAGATGTGAATTAGGGGTTCTATTTTTTTTTTCAAAAATTTTTTTTAAGCCATCAAAAGATCTATAATTGAAATAAACATTCTCTCCATTATAATACCTCAAACTCTTCTCTATCATGATCTATAGCTAAAAATGTCCTTAATCATCATAATTTTTTTATTTACAAACCATGATAATATATAAAATAGAATAAGGTTTTTGCTTGTATTAAGGGTGTACAAAGTATTTTATATAATTTTTCAAGAAAGTGGATGCTCAACCAAACATAAATCATTTTAAAATAAGTCACTTTCTCATGGTTTATCAAACATATCAAAATTCTTTTTTCGGATAGCATATTCTCATGAATAATATTATAAGGAAGAAAAATTCTTCTCATGAATCAAACGCATCCTAAGGAGCTAAACTCCAATTATGATGATTGATGCCATAGAAGATCTCTCGTTGAGGAAGATTATGACATTCCCCTCTTATAAATCAACATGATAATAGGACAATGTATATATGTTGAGTTTTGTGTCTTCTTTTGAGACCTTTTAAATCTCATGGAAACCCAATTATGTTGTTATAGTTTAACTTAGTCAATAAGGGTTGGCGCACGACTATATGTTGTTAGAATTCTAATAGGCTTCTAATTAGCCTAAAAATTTTGTGCATACACATATAAACAATGTCGAGAGCGGCGGTTTGGAAGGAGGGCTTTCTTTAACATACGACACAAAAAAAGAAACTTCATGGCATAAAACGTTTCAACGGCTGTGACAGGATTGATCTTCAAGAAACACCGTGCTTTGAGGTTTAGTCATGAGTTTTTTATTTTCTTGTTATAATTTATTTGTCTTCTCCATTAAAGTATAGAAAAGATCTTTTGAAAAATTTTATTTGAAACTTTTCTTATAATCAAGAGAAAGATCGGATTTCACCATTAGGATTCTTGGATTATAATTGGAGAAGATATAAGGTGAAGCCTGTATTTTTTTTTTTGTTTCTTCATATAGTAGATACATCTCTCTCGCTCTCCCCGTGGACATAAGCATATTACTGAACCATGTATATATTTGGTGTCTCTTCTTTGTTTGCTTATTTCTTTTATCGCTTGGAGTTTCTCTATTTTTTATGCATCTTGTTGAAAGCATATGCAAGAAGATCCTAAATTACAACAATTGGTATCAGAGCATTAGGTTAGTATTCCAATAATGATGTCAAAGGTTTTAACTATGAAGTTTGAGGTGGAGAAATTTGATGGAAAAGAAAATTTTGATTTATGGCAAAGAAGAGTGAAGGCCCTTTTAGTTCAACAGGGTCTTCATAAGACATTGCTTGAAAAATCTAAAAAGCCAAAAAAGATGAGTGATGATGATTGGGAGGAGATTGATTTGAAAGCGCTTAATACAATTATTTTATGTCTAGTAGATGAGATAATGTGTAATGTTATGGATGAAACTATTTTTGAGATGTAGAAGAAATTGGAGAAGCTGTACATGTCAAAAAGCACCTCTAATGTGCTACATTTAAAACAAAATTTATATCGACTACACATGAAAGAAGGCATTGATTTTCCTCACGTCACTTCTACCATCCTATAATTACTTGGTGACTATAATATTGTACAAAAAGCAAACTTTTTTGATAGATAATGTGACTTTGGCACTTTTATCAGAAGAGATCAGAATGCAGTCAAATTCTATGGAGTAGGGTCAAGGGTTGGTTGTTAGGGATATAGGCAATGAATGGAGAAGATCCAAGGAGCACGGTACAAATAAAGGAAGATCTTGATCCAAGTCAGAATCTAAGAAGGTGAAGTGTTACTTTTGTAAGAAAGAGCTCCACATGAAAAAAGAATGTGAAAAGAGGAAAGCATGGCTGCAAAAGAAAAATTCCTCTACAGATACGGAGAGCATAGCGAGCAATTCTGATTAGGATGTTCTGACAATTTCATCAGGTTCAGAGTCTTTTCTTGACTAGATATTAGATTCAGGTTGCTCTTATCACATGGTTCCAGTCAAGTCTTTATAATTTGATTCCTACAAGCCTTATGATGGTAGAAGTGTTATCATGGGAAATCATTTTACTTGCAAGACTATCGATGTAGGGATGGTAAAATTAAAGATATATGATGGAATAGTTAGGACATTGACGGATTAAGGCATGTTTCAGATCTCAGGTTGAATCTAATATCGATTGGCGCTTTTAACTCTATGGACTGTGTTATCAGTATTTCAGATGAAGTTATTAAGGTGAAAAAGAGTAGTATGATTGTCATAAAAGGGAAGAAGAAAGAAAATCTGTACAAACTGATCGACGAGTCGGTTACTGGAGGTACTACAATGACATCCTTAGATGATCATGATGTTGATGATTCAGAGCTTTGGCATATAAGATTGGCCCACATGAGTGAGAGGGGGATGTTAGAATTGCATAAAAGGGACTCAAAGGTATAAAACCCTGCTAACTTAATTTCTACAAATATTATTTATTTGAAAAATAAAAAAAGATGAGTTTCAGGACATCCAGTCATAAAAGTAAAGGCATACTGGAGTACATTCATTCTGATCTGTAGGGGCCAGCTCCAGTGACTTCGAAAGGTGGTGTATGATATTTTATCACATTTACTCATGATTTCTCCCCTAAGATTTAGATCTTCTTCATGAGAAAAAAATTTGAGGCCTTCATAAATTTCATATATTGGAAGAAGGAGGTGGAGAAGCAAATGGGAAAGTAGGTTAAAATTCTTAGAACAGACAATGGTGGAGAGTTCACATCTTGGGAGTTTAAAAACTTCTGCAAGGAAGAAGGCATTGCACATCATCTGAGGGTTTCGAGAATTGCATAGCAAAATGAGATTGCAGAAAGGATGAACAGGACACTACTAGAAAAAGCTAGAACTATGAGGTTATGTGCGGATTTGTCGATGGAGTTCTAGACAGTAGTGGATATGGCATGCTACATAATTAATCGATCTCCTACTACAGCAATCGAACTCAAAACATCCGAGAAAGTATGGACAGGTAAAGTTGCAGATTATTCCTTATTATGTGCCTTCAGTTGTCCTGCTTATATCCATATCCAGGAAAATCAGTGCATGAAGTTGGATTCGAAGTCAAAGCCCCACATATTTCTTAGATATGAGAAGGGACTAAAAGGGTTTAAGCTGTGCGACCTTATCGCCAAGAAGAAGATGATTAGCAAGTGTTGGTGTAGATTTTCGTCAAGCACTAGAGTGACTGGAGTTGATGGAATGCCGGATCGCCAGAAGCGAGACCTACAAGAAAAAGTCTCCACTGGAGGTGGCTCCGACAGGGACCCTCCGATGCTTAAGTCAGTTATCCGACCAACAGACGAGAAAGGAGAGTGTTCATGAGAGAGATGTTGCGTACCTAGGAGTCCCTCTTTTTTTTCTTTCTATGGACAGAGATCGAAGGCTAGTAAGCCTGAGCCTGTAGGCTATCAGGATAGGCTGTCTATGTGCTAACAGTTTGTTAGTGGTGGCCACCTGCTGTTCGCTGCTTGCTATCCTAGCCATTAGTCAGATTGTTAGTTGTGGGAGAGCACAGAACTGTCAGAGATTTTTCGTCTCCCATTAGATGTCCTTGAGAATCACTCCTAGTGTTGTCACCTTATAGCATGTGGGGGGCCCCACTTATTAATGGTATGGGTTGACAAGCAAAAGCTGAGAGCATAAGAGGGGCTTGCGTTACTCATAGTTACTCCCATGGTGATGTGACAGCACCATAAAGGTGCCTCTTGGGGGCTAATGGCCAAAGAGTAGAGCTGAGCGGAGGCCGATGCCAGGTCAAAGGACGAGACGGGGTTGGACGCACACGAAGAATGGGTATCCCCAGGCTGAAGCCGGACGCATCCTCTTCCTTCTTTTCCTCTCCCACCACCTTTTCTCTCTCCTCCTTTTATCTTGTTATAATGCTCATGGGAGGATGGGATGAGGAGAGGCAATTAATGTCTTGTCAGATGGTACATGTGGAACACATTGTCTCGATTTGAGAATGTCAAGCTTGTGGAGGCGATCATCTACTATATCTCCTGGGTAGAGGAGAACCTTTGTAATTAATTGTGGTGATGTCACCGGTATAAGTTCAAATGACCCAGGGCCACCCTCATAGCACATGCATAGAGGATGACTAGCGATCGGGAATCAATGGGATACATGGGGCAACATAGCCGATGAAGACTTTTTAGCATTGGTAGTGGGCTGGATAGACTGAGGATATGCTAGGCCCTCGATCTGTTCTTATCTTCGGTCCAAATGAAATTTTTTCTAACACATGCCTCCTACTCTCGAGTTCGAGTCTTGGCTCGGGTTAAGGGAATACTGCAGACTGGATGAGCTGAAGATGCAGAAATTTGATGCTTTTCAACCAACATGTGTGGCACCATATCAGGGAGCATCGATTCATTTGCAGCTTATAGTCGAGATGTGCGCATATGAATTGGGCTTTGAAGAACTTGTGGCAGGTTTCCTTGAAGAGGATGGTACCAGAAGTTTTGTTGCACGCTCCTTATTATTGGGATAGGTAAGATAGTGAAACTGAGTACGGAGGTGAGCTGATGACTTTGGTGTTGCCCAAAGTCAAACACATGGGAGGCCTCGATGCAAAGCGCTCCGGTACAAACAAGCATGGCTTTGCAAGGAGCTCTGATGCTGGTAAAGCCTATTGTTCATGCACAGGAAGTATGGGAATAGGTGGCGTCGGTCATGTCGGGAGTGTGTGGGGAGGCTTCAAGATAGCCTACCCTAGCCTCGACATCATCGGAGACACACATGCAGGGGACCTTGAGGCCACTTATGAGCAGCCTCGGCCTTGCCGGAGGTGCAATGTACACAGGGAGAATATCGGGGCCGCTTGCTGGTGGGGAGTCATGTGAGCTTGGAGACTATTGGCTTAGCATTGGTCAGATAGAATCAGGACTGCGGGATGACCTAGTCATAGTCTGCATTGATGGCAGATCCGATCTGAGGGGTCAGTGATGCATCGCCCAGGGCGATCGGGCCCAGCTTCTAACCTGAATGTCTCGACATGTCGCTCGTAGGGGCTTGTCGGGTTCTGATGCTTGGAGCGGGTGGTGGCGAGCTCACGGGGGCAAGGTCAGCCATGACGAGCTCCTGAAAGTGAGGTCTGCAATGTCGAGCTACAGACGACCTCGATATCAAGGGAGACGAGTGTAAAAGTAGGGAGGGCTCTAGATCTACCCATAAGCGGACTATTTGATGCCATTGGCAGTAGGGTGAAAGAGGGGGGAGCTCAAATATGCTCGTGGGCAAGCTTTCGGTGTCGTCTAAGGTGAAGCACGATCTGGGGGAGTTTGGATCTCAAAGAGGACCCCAAACCACCTTTGTCGGTGTAGGTGGTGGGCTCTGTTCATTTTTTTCCAAAAGAAGAGCACGAATTTGTGAGAAACCTCAAATCCATTCGAGGATGGGGTCCCCCACACCGTCGACAATGAGGCTAGGTAATAGGATGGCCTCAGATTCATCCACAAGTGGGCTCCTCGGCACCGTGAGGAATGAGGCAGGGGTGGAGAGGACTTCTGATCCATCTATAGGCAACTTCCTTGGTAATGGGACCTCGGACCCATCTACAGATGAGGTTAGCAGTGATAAGCTTGCAACGGCAATGGGATCATGGCTATTGAGGGCGAGGCCGTGGCAGGCTTGTAGCCGTTGAAGGTAAGGTTGGCAACGATGACCTCATGGAGGTGAGTCTGGCCACGACGAGCTCGCAGAAAGGAGGATGATCGCGACGAAGCCACAGAAGTGAGGTCGGATGCGGCAAGCCCACATGGATGAGAGTGATCATAGCAAGCCTGCAGGGGTGAGGCCGATCACGTTGAGCTCATGGAAGTGATGCTAGAGCTGCTTGCAGGCGACCCCGGAGCCGTCGTGTCAGAAAATCGAGTAGACAGCATGTACATATTTCAAAACTCTTTTGAACGATATAGTGAAAAATAAAATGGATTAAACCCTTCACCCCACATGCAAAAATCAAATCTAATCCTACCCAAGTCTAGGAGAAAATACATATATACAACTAGAATTTAGAGACAAGTATGAGATCGGATCCCATTACCTTGACGCGGGTGGATATTCACTGCTTTTAATGATCATGGATTCTTAGATGCTCGAGCCGTATACGTGTCCGACCTCTATGGATATCCATCGGGATCAATCTCGAGCTGATGTTCTTATTGTAGAATCATCTTCCCAAGAAGAATCTTAGCATTGAGATCTTAGACCAACACTTTGATCTGGACTGCGCGATCAATTTCGTGATCTGCAGTCTTCTTCTTCTTCTCCTCGATCTTCACTCTTGAAGACAAAATAGCATCACCTCTTGGCGTGTGGAAAGGGGACACCCAATTCTTGGGCTTGGAAGAGAAGAGAGGGAGAAAAGAAGGCATGGAGAAGGGAGAGAGAAGAATTTGTTTCACAAAAAACTCTATAACTTAGAAATCTTAGAGATATACCCTTTATATAGGCATTACCCTGACATATAATAGGAAACCAATTATCTTAAAAAAGTAGATCCTTATCTCATAAGAATCCTCTACCTTTTTAATCTAATTTATTCTAATTAAAATCAAATATAATTGGTATATAATCAACCCCTTTAAGTAGGTACAAGAGGCGCCCCTAGAATATTTGTCAGGTAGTTGGGGTGCCAACTCTTGGCACCCCACATTAGGGTTTCTAGCGAAATAAGAGGGGGAGTGGTCACACTCTCTCTCCTTCATGCCAAACCATAAGAAGGGGGTGGGCCCCACTTGCCATATTCAAGAGGTTGGCACCCCCTGGTCTTGCCAAAAAGAGAAGATGGCACCTCTCACTTTCTATCTATTCCACATGCACACTTAGACATAATTAGGAGATAAAGAAGAGATAATTTTAGGATAATTATGCTAACTAATTGACTTAATCAAATCTTTTTAGGCTCACAATTAAGGATCCAATTAAATCTAAATAGATTTAGATTAGGTTTAAGGCTTGGACTTGATCAAATCAAAGTCTCGAGAAGAATTAGATTTAATCGTGTGCTAGCATAGTTCTCATAAACTTAATGAGATTTCAATAAATCCTAACGCAATTGGAACTTCATAAGTCCAATTGACAAATTCAAGATTAAATCTTTTAATGTGTGATCCCATAGGTTCCATTCTATCTAGTAGTGAGATATATTGTGATCTGCATCAAAATATCATCGAAACTCTTTTTGATGGATTGAAATATTTCTAATTCTATCCTTCGAGAGCCATCGAACATCAAGACAATGTCTGATGAGTCTCACAATCCATCAATGACACCTAGCAGTATATAGTGACAACCCAGTAGAATGAAAGTATAAATTCTTAGGTGCAGTTATCGTATAATTCAGTCCTTCTATCGTGAGTCTCGATTTGATGGAGATCATAGAGAACTTGTCAGACCTCATCATCAGTTATATGCTAGATTGACTTAACTCGAGTACATTTGTGAATCTCGTGAAAACTCTTTTTCAGTATTCACACTTGCTTTGGCCTAAGATTTTTTGAACTCAGTTTCGTAAATTGCATAGGACTTCTTTTCTACCAAGATCGATAGATTTCATCTAGGTACATCCTACTCCAAATAATGAACCTGAACCTACTGAAGCCGAAATACACAGTAAGGATCCGAATTGCTAAGGACCAAGAGAATATACAGTTAAACCCAATAGCCTCGTTGCGAATAGCCAATGACATGGCAAGTCAAAGGACCACTCATACCACTGCAGCATCGACAAGATCACTGACGAGTGAGCAGACATCTATGTGGTTCTCATGTTGGTCATGCTCAGTGCAAGTTATTCTCTAACAACTACCCACACCTTCACCCCAATGTCTCTATACCGCAGACTCGAGATTCATCTATCCACGAGGGAGGTGAACCATACACCGATCTCAAATGGATTGATCACTATCCTCCGTGATGATCTTTTGAGCGGAAGCATTTAGAAATTAATCACTAATTAATGTATATCTCAAATTCTTAATACTTTAAGAATATACAAAAATCAACTTTATTAATTTTTAGGATAAATTATGGACACATAAATATGATTGAAAAAAAAAATTCTTTATTAATAATAAAAAGATTACAAGTATAAGTTTAGGTCATGAAATTACATAATGTGTCAGCCAACAATTGGCTTCTAGGATACAAATCTAACAAACTCCCACTTGACTTAAAGCCAATTGACCATATACCTAAGACCCATCTTCTCAAGGTAAGCTTCGATCTTCTACGGACTGAGAGGCTTGGCCAGCGGATCCATCACATTCAGTGTGGAGTCAACTTTCTGCACCTCGACGAATTTTTTCTCGAAGTATTCGCATATGATGTGAAACCATCGCTCTATGTGCTTGGACTTCTAGTGAGATCTGAGCTCCTTAGTGAGGGCTATGGCATCGTTGTTGTCACAGTGCAAAACAATAACATCTGATAGCATCACACCCAGCTCTGCAATAAATTTTTTGAACCAAAAGGCTTCCTTAGCAGCTTCAGAGGCGGCGATGTACTCGACTGTCATAGTTGAATCTGCAATGATCGGCTGTTTGAAACTCTTTCAGCTAATCGTACCATAATTATATGAGAAGATACATCCCGATGTAGACTTTCTATCATCGACATCAGTTATGAAGTCTGAATCGGTATATCCCTCAATTTTTAGCTCTGATTTTTTATCAAAGATCAATAGCAAATTCTTAGTCCTTCTCAAGTATTTAAGGATATTTTTAACAGCAATCCAGTGTTCTTCATCTGGATTCACCTGATATCTGCTCGTGATACTTATGGCAAGTGCTATATCAGGACATGTACATAACATGGTGTATATGAGGCTCCCTATTGTCGAAGCATGAGGATCTTGCTCATGTATTGGATCTCCTTAGGTGTTTCAGGGTATATCCTCTTAGAGAGATGAATGCCATATCTAAGAGGCAAAAGATTTCTTTTGAAGTTTTTCATATTGAACCTCTTTAGTACCTCCTCTATATACATATGCTGTGAGAGTCCTATCATTTTCTTAGATCTGTCTCTATAGATCTTTATACCAAGGATGTAGGAAGCTTCTCCTAGGTCTTTCACAGTGAACTCTTTCGACAATCATACTTTGACCGATGTCAGTATGGAAATATCATTTTCAATCAGGAAGATGTCATCCACGTACAATACGAGAAATGTGACAGTGCTCTCACTAATCTTTTTGTACACACACGGCTCTTCCATATTTTTGATGAAATCAAATATTTTGATCACATCATTGAAGCGAGTGTTCCAACTTCGAGATGCTTGCTTAAGTCTATATATGGACCTTTGCAGCTTGCAGACCTTATGATTACTATCACTGGACGTGAAATTCAGAGGTTGCTCTATATAGATATCTTCCTCAAGATATCCATTTAGAAAGGCAGTTTTCACATCCATCTACCAAATTTTATAATCATGAAATGCTACTATCGCAAGCAAAATATGGATGGATTTCAGCATGGCTACGGATAAAAAGATTTCATGATAGTCAATATCTTTGCATTGACTATAACCTTTCGTGACTAGCCTTACCTTATAGGTTTCTACCTTACCATTTGATCCAATTTTTTTTTTGTAAATCCATTTACACCCAATAGGTACAATACCTTCATGTGGATCTACTAAGGATCAAACTTGGTTAGAATGTATAGAATCAATTTCTGACTTCATCACATCTATCTATTTCTCAGAGTCTACATCTAATATTGCCTCATCGTAGGTTTTGAGATCATTCCTAATGTCCTTATCTCCCACAAGGAATGCTTCCTCTAAATTTTCTGTAAGAATACCTAAGTACCTTTCAGGAGGATGGGAGACCCTACTTAATCTACGAAGTGGAGGAGGTATCACATCTATTGGCTCATAACTGGGTTCAGGTTCTTGGACTCGATGCTCTTCAAAGACTTTCTCTTCAAGCTCAATTTTTCTTCCATTATCTTTATCTTAGACAAATTTTTTTTTCAAGAATATGGTATGACGGCTCACAATCACATTGTGATCTTAGAAAGATAGAAGTAGTATCCTATAGTTTCCTTAGGATACCCTGTAAAGCGAGTCTTAAAAGATCTAACCTCTGACTTGTCCACCTACTGTCACTTGATATGGACCGGACATCTCCAAATCTTGAGGTAACCAAGAGTTGGCTTTTTACTATGCCATAACTCATATGGTTGGTAGAAACAGATTTAGAGAAAATTCGATTTAAAAGATGAATTGCAAAAAGTAAAGCATGTCTCCAGAGAAAGTCAGGAAGGTCTGTGAAGCTCATCATAGATCAAACCATATCTAATAGAATCTTATTCTTCCTTTCAGATACCCCATCGAGCTGAGATATCTTTGGAGGTGTCCATTATGAGACTATACCATTATCTTTAAGATAGGTTTGAAATTTTTCACTAAGATATTCTCTTCTTCGATATAATCAAAGAATCTTTATAGATTTTTCGATCTATTTTTCTACTTCATATCTGAATTCTATGAACTTTTTAAAGGCTTCAGACTTTTGATGCATCAAATATACAAACCCATACCATGAATAATCATCGATAAAGATTATGAAGTAGATATAGCCACCCCTGACTTATACATCAAATGGACCATACACATCAGTTTATACCAGGGCTAATATCTCAGTGGCCCTTTTTCTTTGTCTCACAAAAGGTAGCTTGTCTATTTTTTCTTGAAGACACGATTCACAAATCGGATAAAACTCAAAAGTTAATGGTTTGAGAAGACCATCTTTCTCTAGTTTATTAAGTCTGTCCTCTCTAATATGGCCTAGCCTAAGATGCCACAGATGCTTTTGGCTAATCATATCTCTAGGTCTCTTATACTCTATGGCATTCACTATTTGCTCGTTAATATTTATACTCGCATCCATATGCAAATGGTAAAGACCATCAATCAAGAAAGCACGTGCAATAATTTTATTTTCAAAATAAATTAAATACATATCTTTATTGAAATAAAAATTATAGTTATCCTCTGCCAACACAGAGATAGAAATCAAATTTCTACTAGCTACAGGTACGTAATAATAGTTTTTCAAAAATAAACTAAGTCCTAACGGTGGTCACAAAGGATAGGTTCTAACGGCCACAGCAGCAACCCTTGCTTCATTACCGACCCAAAGAGTGATATCGCATTCTCTCAACCCCCTAACTTCTTCAAGACCCTGCATAGAAGTGCACAAATGAGCACTTGAACCAGAATCAAGAACCCAACTAGAAGAAGAAGAAATGTTAGATTAGTTTTAATAACGAGTAATGCAGATGTACCTTCAGAAGGCTCATACTTCTTCCAGCTCTTGACAGTCACCAGGTAGGTCGGACAGTTCCTTCTCCAGTGGCCTTCAACATTGCAATGAAAATATTTTTCTTTGTCATCAGCCTTCTTTGAAATCTGTTTCTTGGGCTTGGCCTCGTTCTTCTATTTTTTCGTGGGCTTTTTCTTCTTCTTAAAAGAAGACTTCCTTTTAGAGGAAGCCCGCTCCACAGCTAGAACTGTGTCTCTTGAATTCTTCAAGGTGTTCTCTGCAGTCACCAGCATATTCAATAACTCAAGCAAAGTAGCATCGATCTTATTCATATGGTAGTTCATGATGAACTGTCCATGTGAATCAAAAAGAGACTAGAGGATCAGATCCACCTGCAATTCTTTATCCATGTTCATACCAAGCTTCTGAAGCTCCTCTATGTCCTTGATTATTGTCAGACAATGATCATTGACAGACTATCCATCACGCATCTTTGCTCTGAAAAATCTTTGAGAGACCTCAAAGCAAGCTGTGCGACTCTATTCACCATACAACTCTTACAGGTGAACCAACATCTCTCTGATAGTCCTCATGTCTTCATGCTGTTGCTGAAGATCATTGGATATGGATGCTAAGATGTAGCACTTTGCCTTGTTATCTTCGTCCATCCATTTCTCAAATGTAGCTCATTGATCAGTGGATGGACGAGCAGGTAACACAGGTGCTTCCTGGTCTAGGACATGGGTGATCTTTTCGGAGTTGAGAATAATTTTTAGATTTCGGAGCTAGTCTTTGTAATTAGTGCCGGTTAACCTATTTGTATCGAGGATTCAGGCTAAAAGGTTGAACTCGACATGGTTATCTACAGAGAGAACAGTTTCTAGTTAGATTTTGTACTTATAAGATTGTTTGTTTTAGGAAGTTTAAAAACAAACAAAGACTCCCACTATTTTTTTAAATCTCCCACACTCCTCGAGTGGAGAAATAAAAACTTATATGCAATTAGTTTCAAGTAGGTACTGCAGTCTCATTAATCTATACACACCTCACCTAACAGTTATTGGTGAGTACAGACCAATGAGTGAACAATACTTTATCCATTGCTTCACTAAGCAAGATGCAGTGGGTTTGGTCTCTAAGTTCTGTGGCCTCACCTAACAGTTATTGAAATATTTCTTAGTTAAGTCAGACCCATCATTCATCAGTGGGTGTAAAGCCATCACTAGGATCCTCACCTAACAGTTATTGGATCCAACCCTATTTCTACTCCGGGATATCAAATGTTAATAGAGTGATTGTACCTTTTTGATGCAACCGAACCACTGTAACTGGCCAAGAATGATCAATGTCAGGAAGGCATCTACATCTCTATAACGATGGAAGACCTCTAGACTTAATATTTAGTGAGAAGATTTAGGTTTAGATCTCTTCTAAATCAATAGATCTGACATTCGATTGATTAAATTAGGTCAGCACATCAATATGTCTAACCATCCTAGTTGGCATGGGTGAACTCGAGTCAACAAGTAACCTAACACAAAACTGAATCTCCCAAGATGGTCAGATAAGTTAAGATGTGTGGGGGTCTCCCTGTTGCTTTCTTTAGACACCAATCAGAATTGATCAGGTCAGACAACAAAACTAATTAAATAA
The DNA here is from genome assembly GCF_000442705.2 of Elaeis guineensis. Classification (NCBI taxonomy): domain Eukaryota; kingdom Viridiplantae; phylum Streptophyta; class Magnoliopsida; order Arecales; family Arecaceae; genus Elaeis; species Elaeis guineensis. The sequence goes on along the minus strand of NC_026005.2, from coordinate 78,313,346 downwards.
CCACCATCTAAATACTTGTCTTAGATACCATATTGGTCGATTAGAATCGATTAGGTTAACCTATTGAAATGGATCCGAATCATTGAGCCAAATTCGAGTTTGAGTCAATCAACTCACATTAAAATGTAAGTCGATGCGACCAACTATAACTAAACTCGACTTTGAGCCCTTTTGATCTAATCCTAATGAACCATCGATTAGGTTCAATCAACTGCTCAAAATCGAAAATGGGTTCTAGCCTGATCTAATCAATTAGATCCTAATTGTAGTTTGATCACTAGACCTAATTTGTTCAACCCATACCCACATGCAACAATATAATTTTAGATCTAAAAATAATTTTTAGATTATATTTTATTACATGTAATTAGTGATTTATGATCTTAAAACTATTTCAGATCTAAACCTAATTTCATATATCAAATATATGTAGTTTCAGATCTAAATTAAAAATACATCACATATATATTAAATTTTAGATCTAAAACTAAATTTACACATATCAAATACATATAAAATTAGATCTAAAATAATGATTAAAATATTTTAAAAATATCTTTTCAAAAATTGATTCACATCAAAGTCGGACAACCTTTACAATATAGAGGATAAACCCTATATCAAGACAACCTTATATCAGTTTGATGTAAACTTTTAATCATTCTAATTTCAGATCTAAACTAAAATTAAATATATCATATATGCTAATTTTTAGATTTAAAAGATTTGATTTAATTACTTTAAAAATAATTTTCAAAATCGATCAATCTTATGCTAGGACAACCTTTATAATATAGGGGATAAACCCTATACCAGAACCACCTTATATCAGCATAAAATTGATTTTAAATCATTAAAACTTTCAGATCTAATCTAAAAATCAGATCATATGTATTTGCAAAAATCTATGGCTCTAATACCACTATTAAAAAATTGGATAGACAATATATGTAGATTTCAAAACTCTTTTGAACGACGTAGTAGAAAATAAAACAAGTTAAACCCTTTAACCCCACATGCAAAAATTAAATTTAATCCTACCCAAGCCCAGAAGAAAATACATACATACAATCTAAAATTTAGAGATAAGTATGAAATCGGATCCTATTACCTTGGTGCGGATAGATATTCACCGCTTTTGATGATCACGGATTCATAGATGCTCGAGCCGCACACATATCTGATCTCTACGAGTATCCATCGAGATCAATCTCGAATTAATCTTCTCATTATAGAATCTTCTTCTCAAGAAGAATCTTAACCTTGAGATCTTAGACCAACATCTTGATCTGGACTGTGCGATCAACTCCTTGATCTGCGGTCTTCTTTTTTTTCTCCTCGATCTTCACTTTTGAAGATAAAATAGCATCATCTCTTGGCGTGTGGAAAGGAAATGCCCAACTCTTGGACTTGGAAGAAAAGAGAGAGAGGAGAGAAGGCATGGAGAAGGGAGAGCGAGGAATTTGTTTCACAAAAAACTTTATTACTTAGAATCCCTAGAGATATACCCTTTATATAGGCATTACCCTGACACATAATAGGAACCCAATTATCTTAAAAAGATAGATCCTTATCTCATAAGAATTTTCTATTTTTTTATCTAATTTATTTTAATTAAAATAAGATATAATTGAAATATAATCAGTCCCTTTAAGTAGATACAAGAGGCGCCCCTGGAATATTTGTCAGGTAGTTGGGGCACCAACTCTTGGTGCCCCACATTAGGATTTCTAGCCAAATAAGAGGGGGCATGATTCCACTATCTCTCCTTCACGTCAAACCATAAGAAGGGGGTGGGCCCCACTTGCCATATCCAGGGGTTGGCGCCCCTTGGTCTTGCCAAAAAGAAAAGATGGTGTCTCTCACTTTTCATCTATTTCACATGCATACTTAGAGATAATTAGGAGATAAAGAAGAGATAATTTTTGAATAATTATGCCAACTAATTGACTTAATCAAATCCTCTTGGGCTCACAATTAAGGATCCAATTAAATCTAAATGGATTTAGGTTAGGTTCAAGGCTATGGACTTGATCAAATCGAAGTTCTGAGAAGAATTAGGTTTAATCATGTGCTAGCATGGTTCTCATAAACCTAATAGGATTTCAATAAACTCTAATCCAATTGAAACTTCATAAGCCCAATTGACAAATTCTAGATTAAATCTCTTAATGTTTGACCCCATATGTTTCATTCTATTTAGTAGAAGATATCTTGTGATCTCTATTACAATATCATCGAAACTCTTTTCGATGGATTAGAATATTTTCAATTCTACCCTTCGAGGATCATCGATCATCAAGATAATATCCGATGAGTCTCACAATCCATCAGTGACACCTAGCAGTATATAGTGGCAATTCAATAAAATAAAAGTACTAACCCTTAGGTGCAGTTATTGTATGATTCAGTCCTTCTATCGTGAGTCCCGACTTGATGGAGGTCATAGAAAACTCGTCAGACCCCATCGTCAGTCATATGCTAGATTAGTTCGACTCAAATTTATTTATGAATTTTGTGAAAATTCTTTTTCAGTATTCACACTTACTTTGGCCAATAATTTTCTGAACTCAATCTCGCAAATCACATAGGACTTCTCTTTTTTTATCAAGATCGATAGATTCTATTTAAATGCATCCTTCTCCAAATAGTAAACTTGAATCTACTGAAGCCAACATACACAACAAGGACCCGAATGGCTAAGACCAAGAGAACGTACAGTCAAATCCAGTAGCCTCACTGCATATAGTCAATGACATCACAGGTCAAAAGATCACTCACACCACTGTAGCATCGAGAAAATCACTGACGAGTGAGTAGACATCTATGTGACTCTCGTGTTGGTCACGTTCAGTGCAAGTTATTCTCTAACAACCATCTGTACCTTCATCTCAGTGTCTCTATACCATAGACCTGAGACTCATCTGCCTACAAGGGAGATGAACCGTACACCGATCTCAAATAGATTGATCACTGTTCTCCATGACGATCTTTTGATTGAAAGTATTTAGAAATTAACCACTAATTAATGTATGTCTCAAATTCATAATACTTTAAGAATATACAAAAATCATCTTTATTAATTTTTAAGATAAATCATGGATACATAAACATAATTGAAAAAAAAAATCTCTTTATTGATAATAAAAAGATTACAAGTACAAGTTTAGACCCTGAAATTACATAATGTGTCAGCCAATAATTGACTTCTAGGACATAAAACTAACACGTCGGAGGTGAGACAGGCATGCGAAAGAAAGTCCGGTGCCTCTTGCCGGTGACCTCGAGGTCATTGGAGGTAAAACACAGGCACGGGGACCTGACAGGGCATAGCACCATCGAAGGCTGAGCGAGGAGGCCGATGGGGGCTTAACCGAAAAGGAGGCATGCAGAGCCGACAGGGGCTCGGCCCAAAGGGAGATGCACATAGAGGAGACATTAGTCGGGAGCAGCACTCGTGCAGGGGGGATCACAGCTGAAGCACACACGCAGAGGCATCGTCAGCCAAAGGAGACACGCAGACGTCGTTGCGGCACACGAAAGTGTTGGTCGGAAAGATTCTTGGACCCATGGGAGTGTGCAAAAGAGGCCTCGAGGCCGTCGCGATGGGCCTTAACCATGCGGGGGGGCCCCGGACATGCTGAAGCATGGGGGACGCATAGGGGTCCCACGGCCTCCCTTCTTCCTTCTTCAGCAGTGGCTGGTTTTGATGCCGGCCGAGCGCACGACAGGCATAGGAGGGGGCCCGTGGTTTCCTCTTCCTCCCCTTCTTCTTCCTCAGTGATGGCTGGTTTCGGTGCCAACCGAGTGCGTGACAGGTGTGGGAGGGGGCCCATGGCCTCCTCTTCCCTTCTTTCTTCTCTTGCTTATTCCACCATCTATCTTTTTCTTTCCCTCTTTCTTGTCTATCACCGTAATGAGGTGGGACAGGGGGGAAGAAGTTGTTGCGCATGCCAGGTTAAGTGATCTGGGACAGACTTCGAGGCATATGCACTGTGAATAATGTGCGTTCGAAAATTCATGGAGCACAGTACTTTATCCATTGATGTCTTCTTTGTACAGAAGGGATGTAGGCAGTAAAAAAGTTTGAGACGTTCCGAGATCTTTTCTTTTCATGAGATATGGTCTGCTTCAACCTCGACCTTTCGATCAAAGGCCATTTCATGCTAGATCGATCAAAGGCCGTTCACTTAAAGCCGATTAAAAGCCGTTCACTTAAAGGCTTTCGATGGGTCGATCACAGGGCCGATCATAGGCCATTTGCATAACACCTATCAAAGGTTAGGCTGATCAAAGACCATCTGCATAATGCCAATCAAAGGCTCCTTCAAATATTGGGCTGATCAAAGGTCGTTAATTTTAATACCGATCAAAGACTCCTTTAAATATTGAGCCGATCAAAGGTCATTAATTTTAATCTCATGAAACCTTTCCACGCACAAAGAGTCCACGCCCTTCTCTTCTCACGCCACAAGTGGATAGGGATGAGTTAGTTTTAGTTTGAATTTAAATTTGATTTGAATTCAAATGTGTAACCACTTATCTTTATCCTCTCACGCGGATAAGACACGTTTTGAACTGTTTTAAAAGAGATAGGGAGCTGGGACGTGTGTAGAAAAATTCTGAGAAAGAAAGTGGGGCATGAGAAAGCCTTGTGCATGAGGTGAAGGTCCAAAACCTTTCGAGAGAAAAAGAAAGAAAAGAAAGAAAAAGGGCGCAGGGTTTTTGGTGTGTACCCTAGGATTTCTACCTAAGGATCGGGAAGTGAGATTGGTGTGCCACGAGTGTCGTGAATCCATCAAATTTCAGAGAGAGATCCATCAGCCTCTCAACCAACCGTGCAGATGATCCAGAGTATCCGAAGAGTCAGCACACATCGATCGAAGGAGTTCGATCAACATAAGCCATCAAAAGGGTGAAATCACGAACTAGCATTCGTGAGGAACCGATCAGATGGAAGCTTTGTGTGGATGATCTGCAGAGGCCAAACACTAGTGTGGCTGTGACGTGATGATCAGAACTCTCCGACGATGATCAAATTGCGGTGATCGACTACCCGCAAAAGGTGATGTGTTCTGAACACAGTACAGTAAAAAGTTTACTGTTTCAAATTTGAATTTCAAATTTAAATGTATGCTGTTGTATCATATTTAGATCATAGTGTAGGATTAATTAGTATTAATTAATGAGATTAATTAATAATTCTGCTGTAAAATAGTAATTTTGAAAAAATTTTAAAATTATAATTTTGTCCCTGCACTGAATTTTCGCTTCAAATGGTATCAGAGCATGATTCTAGAATATGATATACATATGCATGCATAGATTAAGATGTAATCTATAAGTTCAAATTTAAAATTTAAAATTTGAAATTTAAATTTTAAAATTTAAATTTTAAAATTTAAAATTTAAAATTTATTTGAAATTTTAAATTTGAAATTTAAAATTCGAAATTTAAAATTCGAAATTCAAAATTTGAAATTTGAAATTCAAAATTCAAAATTTAAAATTCAAAGATTGGAAATTTGAAATTTAAAATTTGGTTGAAATCTCAAATTTGAAATTTGAAATTTGAAATTCAAAATTTAAATTTTGAAATTAGTATATTTAGATATACTTGATCTAAGTAGCAAGTAATCTAATTGGGTTGGTTGCCAAGGCCGTCCGGTCATAGGAGAAAAATAGGATTTAAAGGCCCTCTCTTCCCATTCGATGGGGTCTCTATGGCGGTAGGGGTGTCGATTCAATTATATCCCATGCCGATGAAGCAGCGAAAGGACTTAATTATAAAATTTATCATGAATATGTTAGATTAGATCTAAAAAAAAATTCATGATTTATTTTGAGTTATTTTTTGTTATAAAATGAGCAATAAGATTGCTGTTTATGAAATGTGCTGACCTATTTGTGAAATGAGTCAACACATTTGGTGAACAGAAAATAAAATCTTTCAAAATTTAAAAATTATTTTCGAAATGTCAAACCCTGACCCATCAGCCCAAGTACTTAATTAAAAGAATTAAGTGTTGTCTAGTAGGTCTAGAATTGTGAATTAAGACCTAAGACAATTACATAAACTTGTGGGTCAATGGGTTAGATGAATTAGGTCCATAATTGGGTTAGACCTAAGGTTAGCTTAAAAATAGACTAAATAGAGTAATTGGTCAAATCTAATCAAAAGTTGAATTAGATTAGGTCAAGGATACTCTAGACTCAACTTCAATAGTTGTAGTTGAATGGGTCCATGTCTTTAACTAGACCAATATGGACTTAATTCATGGCTACGCAGTGGAGCCCTATTTACTAAGTTGATCAAAATTAAAACTAATGAACTGGTTGGTGTCTAAGGTAAGTTCGGCAGTTTTGACCAGTGGTTCTTAAGCGAGAGCTACTCGCATTGATTCGATCATTGATGAGTTAATGGCAAATCCCCACCATTGATCTCACTTACCTGGCCAATCTGGTAAGTTAGATTTTGATTAGATCACTTGGTGATTAGAGCTCACCCACGTCATTAGGTAAATCAGTGTGACTGATTTAGGTGCTCCTAATGCCAGCTTTAATTAAATCCTTTTTAATCTGACTTGGTGAAGTCAGTGGGAGGATTGAAATTGACTGGATGATTTCTTCTCTACTATCTTTTAATAAAATCTTCAAAAATTATTAGGTCCCTAAAATGATTAAGTCAATGCCTCCCATTAAGTGAGTGATAATGAGTCCATTAGTTCAATGATCATTGGAGGCCCAAAGGCCTGGTGCTCATTGGCTAATGGAATTATCATTCATAATATGATAATTTGGTTGAGTCTTTCTGATGGTGGTTAGGTTGGCCAGCCAAAGTCGGGCCTGATCATTTATTGGTCTGATTCACCAAATTAAGTCATGTTAATGGTTGGACCTAACCAGATCTTTTCAGTGGAGGCCAAAGCCTACTGATTAGGTTCTGGGGCAAAATCAATTACTAGAAGTTGTTTAGAGAAACAACTTGTTAAGAACCTACCCATAGATGCACATGGTTTGACCAACCAAAGTTGGGCTCGTGTGTAGTCTGTGTGGATTCTAGTACCCATTAAGGAATTAAAGTAATTCCTCGAATTGGAGGTTGAGGCTACCAGTTCGTAAAAATATTGAGAAAAATTTTAGATTAAAGTCCAAGTCTTTAGTATTAATTTATGTACTAATAGATGTCTGATTTTTCTTTATACAGCTATGGCCACTACCGTATCGCTCCGATCATTATTAGATAATGACAAGCTCATGGGACCTAATTTCGATAGCTGATATCGAAAATTGAAAATCATCCTTGAGCATAAGCAGATCCTTTATGTAGTAACGGATCCAGCACCTGAGGAGCCAGCTCCGAACGCTAGTAAGACGATCCGAGACACTTACCAGAAGTGGCTCAATGACCGCACTACCGTCTGATGTATTATGCTGGCAGCAATGAATAATGAGTTCAGCCGCAGGTTTGAGAACATCCAGCCACAGGAGATGCTTCAAATGTTGAACGACTCTTTTGGCACGCCTGACGATGTTGAAAGGCACAAAACTAGTTGTGCCATTTTCAATGCTCGGATGAGGGATGGGGCCTCAGTCACTGATCATGTACTGTACATGATCGAGATGATTGAGCGCCTAAGCAAATTGGATTTTCTTCTGCACGAGCAGCTCGGTAAGGATGCGATCCTTAATTCCTTGCCCAAGTCCTTCCTCCCATTCCTTACTCATTTTCGAATGACAAAGCCTGCAGTAAACTACCACGGGTTGTTGGGGTTGCTGTAGAACTTTGAGAAGGATCACCAGCTCCATAAGGAGTCGGTGAATGTAGTGGGAGGGTCTTCTTCTCGTCGTCGACCCTTTGGGAAGGGGAAGAAGAACAAGAAGAAGAAGAACAAGAAGGTGCAGCCTCATGCTAGGATGGTTGCACAGGGTCAGACCAAGAAGCGCAAGCTCGATCAGAGCCAGGCGGAGTGCTTCTTTTGCAAAAAGCAGGGGCATTGGAAGAGAAACTGTCCTCAATACATTGCCTCCCTGGACCCGAACAAGCCGAAGAAGAAGCAAGGTAATTATATGATAACTCCTTGCAACTTTTCCATATGTGATACTACTGCCTGGGTATTGGATACCGGAAGCTCTTATCATATTTGTAATTCGATGCAGGATCTGCAGGTCAATAGGAGATTTGATGAAGGCGAAAGGTTCCTGAACGTTGGAGATGGAAGTAAAGTTTCAGTTCTAGCTTTAGGAATCATGAGTCTTGTAATCAATTCTCGTAATGTAATTCTGAGTGAATGTCACTATTGTTCAAGCTTTTTATCAAATATTATTTCTGTAGGCCTTTTGGCCATGTACGGTTATGATTTTTTAATAAAAAAAAATATTTACAATATCATTTTGAATGGTGTTACAATGTTTGTTGGACAATTAAATAATAGAATTTACTTACTATCACAGCCTGTTAATATGGTTCAAAACTTGGTAAACGTCCTAGAATAGATAATGTGTCAGAAGTCTACCTTTGGCACTGTAGGCTAGGTCATATCAATAAGAACAGGATAAACAGGTTGGCTCAAGAAGAAATTCTTGAACTTGGTGATTGTGAATCACTTCCAACCTGTGAGTCTTGTCTTCTTGGAAAGATGACCAAGTCACCTTTTACTGAAAAAGGTGAGCGAGTCAGTGAACTCTTGGGTCGGTACATTCTGATGTATATGGACCTATGAGCTCAAGTGCAAGAGATGGATATTTTTACTTCATAACCTTCACAGACGATCTATCGAAGTATGGATATATCTACTTAATGAAGCATAAGTCGGAGTCGTTTGAAATGTTCAAACTATTCCGAAATGAGGTAGAAAAATAAACTGGGAAGTGTATTAAAATTTTTCGATCTGATTGAGGAGGTGAATACATTTCCAATGAGTTTCTGACATATCTAGGGGAGAATGAGATTCTCTCTCAGTGGACTCCTCCCGAAACACCACAGCATAATGGTGTGTCTGAAAGGAGGAATCGGACCTTATTGGACATGGTTCGATCCATGATGGGGTTTATTGGTCTGCCGATCTCCCTCTGGGGATATGCGCTCGAATCGGCTTGTTACCTTCTAAATAAAGTTTCGAGTAAGTCTGTAGCCAAAACGCCATATGAGATATGGATAGGATGTAAGCCAGTACTCTCGCACCTTAGGGTTTGGGGGTGTCTGGCTTATGTTAAACGTTCAATTATAGATAAGCTTGGACCTAGGTCTGACAAGTATAATTTTATAGGGTATCCAAAAGAGACCAAATGGTATTATTTCTACCTTGCTGATGAGCAAAAGGTGTTTGTCAGCCTTAAGACAATCTTTTTAGAAAAAGAGTTCCTTAGTGAAGGAACTGTTGCCTCTAAGGTCGAACTTGACGAAGTTTGACAGGTGAAAAAACCGACACATGTTACTGAACCTAAACCAGATTTGATTAGATCAGATCCGGAGTCCATTGATTATGCACCCTTAAGGCGGTCTGGTAGAGTACCACATCAACCGGACAGATACTATGGTTTCTTGATCCGGGATGGCGATCCTGTCGAACTTGATGAAAATGATGAGGATCCGATCACCTACATGGATGCAATGCAGAGATCTGACTCTGAGAAATGGCTAGAGGCCATGAAATTCGAAATGGAGTCCATGAAGGTCAACGATGTGTGGACATTGGTTGACTCACCCGAAGGAGTGAAACCCATAGGGTGTAAGTGGGTCTTCAAGAGGAAGAGGAGTACAGATAGAAAGGTGGAGACCTATAAAGCCCGTCTGGTTGCCAAGGGATATCATCAACGTTATGGTATAGACTATGATGAGATGTTTTCTCCTGTGACAATGCTCAAATTCATTCGAATTATACTTGCGATAGCTGCCCATCTAGACTATGAAATCTGGCAGATGGATGTGAAGACAGCTTTCCTAAATGGAGAGCTGGACGAAGAGGTGTATATGATACAACCTGAAGGGTTCACATCCACAGATGAGTCTAAGGTATGCAAGCTACAAAGGTCCATTTATGGACTTAAGCAGGCATCTCGGAGTTGAAACATATATTTTGATAGGATGATCAAAACGTATGACTTCGTTAAGAACGGAGAAGAGCCCTGTATTTATAAGTGGGCTAATGATCCAGTAGTAGTATTTCTTGTATTGTATGTGGATGATATTCTCTTAATCGAAAATGATGTCCCTGCATTACAGGGAATAAAGATTTGTCTATCATCACAGTTCTCCATAAAGGATCTAGAAGAAGCTTCCTACATCCTAGGGATGAGGATCTATAGGGATAGATCCAAAAGGTTGCTTGGCTTATCCCAGTCCACGTACATTGATACAATGCTGAAAAGGTTCAGCATGGAGAATTCTAAGAAAGGCTATCTACCGATAGGCCATGGAATTTCTCTCTCGAAAAGAGATTGTCCGACAACACCTCAAGAGAGAGAGCGTATGGGTAGGATTTCATATGCTTCGACAGTGGGATCTATCATGTACGCCATGACATGTACATGATCAGATGTGCAATACTCACTAGGGGTAGTGAGTAAATACCAATCTGATCCAGGGAGAATCACTGGAAGGTTGTTAAAACCATTCTGAAGTATTTAAGAAATACTAAAGATCAGTGGCTTATATATGGTGAATCGAACTTGAGACTTATAGGGTTTACAGATTCTAGTTTTCAGTCTGATCGCGATGACAGCAAGAGTATGTCAGGATTTATTTTTACCCTTAATGGTGGGGCTGTCTGCTGGAAGAGTTCCAAGCAGCACACTATGGCTGATTCAGTATGCGAGGTAGAGTATATTGCTGCATCAGATACTGCCAAAGAAGCGGTGTGGCTGAGAAAATTCATCACCGAGCTCGGAGTAGCACCCTCCCTTGTTGGTCCAGTTTTGCTCTACTGTGACAGCTCTGGAGCCATTACTCAGGCGAAGGAACTGAAGGTACACCAGCGGACGAAGATATTCTGCGCCACTACCATTTCATCCGGGAGATCGTGGATCGAGGTGACGTCGACCTTCAGAAGATCAACGGGAAGGAGAACCTGACCGACCCATTCACTAAAGCCATTGCGGTGAAAGAGTTCAACGACTATAAGTCGAAGATGGGTATTAGATACTGTACCGATTGGCTTTAGACCAAGTGGGAGATTGTTGGGAATAGTGTTCCAAAGCCAATCGTCAGTCTGTTGACGGTTGTGCTCCCTTTGTATTAGTACATGAATTATAAATAAATAAAAGTTATTTTGATATTTTTTCATCACAAATGTTTCATCTTCTAATGAACTCCTGTGTTGTGGTGAAGTCCTTAGGACTATATAGACTCGACAAAGGAGGATTTGTCGCTTAGTCCTTAAATCTGTTTGCGACCAAATGATACGTTGTTACCAAGGACGACAACGTTTATCGAGCATAGGTCGTTGTGTGTCATATGGGTTGGTTGTCCTCATAACCAAGGAGTGTGGAGACACTGGTATGGCATACAGGTGAGATGTAATGGTACATCTGCACTGAACGTGACCGACTCTGGAGCTATTTCTGCTGTCAAGATTTGCTCCGATGGGATATAGGTATAAATGTCCCTCCGACCTGAGACCGCCACAGTGACTTGCAAGCAACTCACTGCACTTAGGCACTGGACTACCTGAATTTCTAATTCAGTGATGGAAGGCTGCTGGGTGTAGTCAAGTACTTGACTTGTTGGTGCGTGTGTCAAGATGGGATTGACCACTCCAGTTTAGGAGCTGTGTACAGTCATGTTTCAATTTAGCAAAATCTTGGCCAGGGTAGTCCTAATGAGGGTCACAGGACTAATTGAGTTGAGCACGATTCGGATGATCTTATCGGGGTTGACAGTTTAACCCTGAGTCATCCTAAACACAGGGGTCAAAAGGGATGAATTATACGGTAACCATATTTACATAGGTTCTGAATGTTGCGATTGTGACTATTCAACCTATCCGATCGTCGGGTACCATTGCTAGATGGTCACTTCGATTAGTACAGGAATTGGTTCCTGTGCTACCGGCTTAGGTTCGAACCTGCGGGGTCATACACATTAGAGGTTCCTTTCTGATCTGATGGCTGATTATGAGTCTTATGTGTCTGGGACTCTATGATTGAGAATTAGGATTCTCTGATCATGAGTTCCACACATTTTGGGTACCGGGGTCAAAATTTTGAATTTCAAATTTTGAATTTGAAATTTGAACTCTTTGATCAGGGTTTCATATCGATGGTCTCTGATGCCTAATTGCCCATCAGATTTGGACTCAATATTTATGAGAGATTTAATTAGTGATTTGATCGCTAATTAACTTAATTTAATTGAGTAATTATTTTGGATCAAGTTCAATTGAATTGGATTCAGTTGGGTTTGATCCGATTAGGTTAAGAGTTGACCTAATCGTCAAGATGGTTTGGTCCCTGATTTGATCAGAGGTTGGGCTTAGTCAATTTTTGATTTGATTAAGATTTTATTGAGCCTAATTAAGCCTAATTAAGTTAGGTTTAATTTAGTCTAATTGTGCTTAACCTATTTTGATTAGGTTGGTTCAATTAAGATCAAACCACCATTTGAATTTGAATCCCTGCACCACCTTAAATCTCTGCGCCCATTTGAATTCACGAGAAGAAACTTCTCGTGAATTTTTTCTCACGCAAAGCCCTTCTCACACCCACTCTTGTGCGCCAATATGGATGGATAAAGCTGATTAGTTAATCATTTAAATTCAAAGCATGTTTGAATTTGAATGGATAACTTATCTCTTTTGCCTTCAAGCTTATCCATCTTGTGCGCCACATAATTCACACGAGAAAGAGTTTCTCGTGAAACCTTTCCACGCACAAAGAGTCCATGCCCTTCTCTTCTCATGCCACAAGTGGATAGGGATGAGTTGGTTTTAGTTTGAATTCAAATTTGATTTGAATTCAAATGTGTAACCACTTGTCTTTATCCTCTCATGCGGATAAAACACATTTTAAACTGTTTTAAAAGAGATAGGGAGCTGGGGCGTGCGTAGAAAAATTTTGAGAAAGAAAGTGGGGTGTGAGAAAGCCTTGTGCATGAGGTGAAGGTCCAAAACCTTCCGAGAGAAAAAGAAAGAAAAGAAAGAAAAAGGATGCAGGGTTTTTGGTGTGTACCCTAGGGTTTCTACCTAGGGATCGGGAAGTGAGATTGGTATGCCACGAGTGTCGTGAGTCCATCAAATTTCAGGGAGAGATCCATCAGCCTCTCAACCAACCGTGCAGATGATCCAGAGTATCTGAGGAGTCGGCACACATCGATCAAAGGAGTTCGATCAACATCAGCCATCAAAAGGATGAAATCACGAACTAGCATTCGTGAGGAACCGATCAGATGGAAGCTTCGTGTGGATGATCCACAGAGGTCAGACATTAGTATGGCTACGATGTGACAATTAGAGCTCCCCGACGGTGATCAGATTGCGGTGATCGACTACCCGCAAAAGGTGATGTGTTCTGAACACAGTACAGTAAAAAGTTTACTGTTTCAAATTTGAATTTTAAATTTAAATGTATGCTGTTGTATCATATTTAGATCCTAGTGTAGGGTTAATTAGTATTAATTAATGAGATTAATTAATAATTCTGCTGTAAAATAGTAATTTTGAAAAAATTTTAAAATTACCATTTTGCCCCTGCACTGAATTTTCGCTTCACATAAAGACTTCCTCAGTCGGCCCTCTAGGGTTGGCCTTGTTTTGGTCGACCTCCTTTTGGTTGACCTCGTCAGGTCAGTTTCCTCGACCGTCTGAGGTTAGTCTCTCTCTGCTCGGATTTAAAATTTTGTTGTATCTACTTCAGCCAAACCCCAAAAACTATATGGCTCAGTCCATCCAATCGAATGCTTGAATTATTAGCTTTGATTGTACTTCCACCATGACTTGCCAAAGCATCCATCTTATTTTTGTCTTCTAGCCCTTTGGGTCCACCAATAAAGGTACTTAGGAGACACTAGACTTCTTGCCTCCAGACCCTCCAGATCATACATCAACGCTTGTTGTCTTTGTCCAACCTTCCACTCTTCTAGCAACTCACTTGATTGCCAAGAAGTGGACACCAATATCCATGGTAGTGTGGATAGCCTTTTCGGTCATAAATCTGCCTCCAAAAAAAAATGCTTCTTCTTCTCTTTCTTCTTTCTTTTTTTTTTGACTTTGGACCAACCGATGCCATTGGAGGCCTTGGCATGCAGGAAGCACACGGGGAGAAGTTGGAGACTGACGGGGTCACTGATCTAACCTCAATGCTGTCGGAGGGGCGTATGAATGTACAGGAGATAGAATGACTGACGATCTGGCCTCGACACCACCAGAGGGGTGCGCAAGTGCATAGAAGGTGTCATCCAGTAGGGGGATATGTAAAGATGAAGTCGATCGAAGGATGCGTGCCGAGGATGCATCGATTGAGGGAGGGAGGACAGAGAAACCGACAGAGCCCGATGCATGAGAATGTAGGGAAGGCATGGGCTGGGCACTAGCGAAGACCAAAGTGTTTATGCATGAGCTAAGGGGCACGGGAGCGCTCCACGACCGTCAACCCAGCCTCGATGCATGATAGAAGGGCGTGCATGGGCATGGAGAAGGCCGAAGGTAGCCGACCAGCCCCCGACGCATGACAAAGAAGCTTGGGGGCACTGACCTGGTGGGACTTGATGTCGAAGATGTGCAGGACCATCGATCAACCCTCAGGGTGCGATGGGGAAGCCCGAGACCGCCAGATCCGATGGTGGAGCCGAGAGAGGCCGCGCAGGGGCGGTGAAGTGGAGAAAGGCTATGCGGGGGCGGTAAAGCCGGCCTCAACACCGGCAAGGGTGTGCAGACAAGCTGATAATTGCCAGTTTCCTTCCCTTCTTCCCCACATTCCTTTTCCTTCTTTCTTCTCCCCTTCGTCTCTTCTTTCCATTTTTTTTCTTTTTTATTTTCATCATCTATCATTTATGACAAATTGGACAAAAAGGGTAGAGGAAATGCCAAGCACCAGTGGCCGGCGGTAATTCCCATAACATGCACCAATTGAAAATAAGAGAATAACGTGGTACCTTTTTTCTGCAAGGAGAGCATAGGCGACTATACATGGAGGACTCTGGCCAGGGCCGAGGCTGGATGCACAAGAGGTCTTTCTTCCTCCCTCTCGTTTCAACCACTGGACGGTGTGGGTTGCCACAGTCAGTGCCCGCATTTGGTTGGCACGAGCATTGAACTGATGCTGGTTCTTTTCGAAAGCTGGTAGAAAGGGCAGTGGAGATGCCTCCAGCGGTTAGCATGGAGCACAACTTTCGATTGGAGTCTCCATCGGACGTCATGTCTCAAACGACATATCCTTTTTCAAAAGCAGTCACAAAACTCCTTCCTCTAGTACCAATCTGTTGGTGCAAATTTTTGTAAAGCGTTAGAGCGGCTAGAATTGGTGGAACGTCAATCGTCGGGAGCGAGACCTACAAGAAAAAGTCTTCATTGGAGGTGGCTCTGGTGGAGACCCTTCGACGCTCAAGTCAGTCATCTGACCAATAAGTGGGAAAGGAGAGAGTTCGTGAGAGAGATGTTATGCAACCAGGGGTCCCTCTTTTTCTCCTTCTTATGGGTGGAGACCGGAGGCTAGTAGGCCTGAGCTTGTAGGCTGTCAGGGTAAGCTGTCTGTTTGCTAACAGTTTGTTAGTCGTGGCCACCTATGATCCGCTGCTTGCTGTCTTGACCACTAGTCAGATTGTTAGTCGTGGGAGAGCATAAAACTATCAGAGATTTTATCTCCCATTAGATGTCTTTGAGAATCACTCCTGGTGTTGTCACCTCATGGCATGTAGGGGTCCCACTTATTAATGGTATGGGCTGACAAGCAAAAGCTAAGAGCATAAGAGGGGCTTTCATTACTCATGGTTACTCCCATGGTGAAGTGACAGCACCATAAAGATGCCTCTTGGGGGCTAATGGCCAAAGAGTAGATGGAGGATGCACGAGGATGAGGTGGGGTCGGACGTGCATGGAGAATGGGCATCCACGGGCTGAAGTCGGATACATCCTCTTCCTTCTTTCCTCTCCCACCATCTTTTCTCTCTCCTCCTTTTATCTTATTATAATACTCATGGGAGGATGGGATGAGGAGAGGCAATTAATGCCTTGTTAGGTGGTACATGTGGAGCACATTGTCTTGGCTGGAGAATGTCAAGCTTGTGGGGGGGACCATTCCCTATATCTCCGGGATAGAGAAGAATCTTTGCAATTAATTATGATGATGTCCCTGGTATAAGTTCAAATGACCCAAGGCCACCCTCATAGCACATGCATAGAGAACGACACATGATCAAAAATCAACGGGATACATGGGGCAGCGTAGCCGATGAAGACCTTTTAGCACTGGTAATGGACTGGTTAGATTGAGGAAATGCTGGACCCTCGATCTTTTCTTATCTTTGGCCCAGATGAAATTTTCTCCAACAGATATGTTTTAATTAATGTAATTAGATTTAAGGAGATTTAGAGAATCTAACTAAATAAAAAGTAAATTGGGCTAAGATTAAAAGGCAATTAGGTCTCCTACAAATAAAGCAAGTAATCAAATCTACTTTTAAGACAGTAAATTATTTTAAATTATAAAAAATAGTAAATCACTATATTATAGAATCAAAAAAAATTTTAAAGTACTCTAACTAGAAAGCAATAAATCTATCATATATAAAAAATAATGCAAGGCAAAAATTTAAAGAGAATAAAAATATGCAATAAAAATAAAGCAGTAAATAAGAAATAATTTTTTTTGATTTTTTTAATTTTTTTAGACTCAAAGTAATTGAAATATGATCTCTGACAAAGGTGTCAAAATTTGATCGCTATCATAGACGGTCAAAATAAACCTAACTCACTACTATATAGATAAGGTAAGTCACGATCGTATCCTCAGAGATCGTATTTAGTTGCATTTGAGGGATTAAGATTTAAGTTAAAAATAGGATAAAGATTAATTAAAAGACTAGTAATTAAGTAAAATAAATAAATAAATAAATATTAATTAAGATTGATATCAAGTATGAGGATGGATTCTCAGGATCTCAACTACTTCCTTGTTAGATAGCTGATACCTTTCTTAATATGCCTTTGATTGATATCTAATCAATAAAGATATAATCTATCTTAGAGAGCATGGCAAGTATCTTTGGATCATAGTCCATCTCTTAAAGTTATAGACTAGTCAAAATTGATTTAGATACAATAGAAGAAATTTTATCTAAAGATAATCTATCCCAAGAGTACGAACCATCCTCCGTAGATTACGGCTCATTCCAAGAGTCATAGATTATTCTAGAATAAATTTTTATGCAAAGTAAAATAAAGATATAAAAATATGAAGTATGAAAAGCAAGTTTTTATTGCATATCAAAAAAAAAATACAAAAGATTTAAAAAAGAAGAACACCATCTAACAAGTTACAGTAAGTTTTTGAGAACGTGAAAAATTAGCCAACCATGGATCTTCTTCTTGTTGATATCCTTGAGCTGAGGGGGCACCTAGGCAGCAGCTGGAAGAAAGATGAAGGTGAAAGAGAGAAAGGGGGAGTAAGATTGCTTGAGAGAAGGGGGCGTTGCCTCCTCTCTCAGATGACCCCACAAGGGGGCGTTGCCTCCTCTCTCAGATGACCCCCTTAATTCCCCATGATCTACTCCTTTTATAGATAGAATTTGGGTTAAAATCGAGTTGGAATTAGACTTTTAATTCAGTTCAAATGCCTTAACCCATGCCTGCCATCAGATGGAGATTAAACAGTTCAAAAATAGCTTAAAAACATCCCAGATCAAGTCAAAATTAATCCCAGCTGTTGGATCAAACCGCAGATTGAATGAGAGCTATCGGATGGTGCTTTCCAAGCTTCAAAACTTCTTCTCTCAATCGGAAACAATACTGGCCATTGAATCTCATGCATGGAAGGCTTTGGACCGTTGGATTGCGTCAATCTGTGGGCCACCACCGCTGGATATGGTTAGAAAGAACCACAGCCATCCGATCGCATGTTGGATCGTCCATCAGCCATCCGATCGCATGTCGGTCCATGCATCGGACGAAACTATGCTGTAGACCGCACCCTTTGCTCTGTGGACCAAGCAGGCGGTCCACCGTTCTCCAAACGCTATATTGGGCTTGGGTTTGGATCGATTTGATTTGATTTTGAGCCCAAGTTGACTTGAATTGGAACCTGCATTTGGCTCTTCATTTAGGATCTATTTTAAATCCGATTTGCTCCAAATTTGAGGCTGTTTATCTCTCGAATCGAGCTTTTTATATTGACAATCATCTTTCCTACAAAACACAAATAAAAGCATCAATTCTATAGGAATAAAGATAAATTAATTTATAAATTAATATTTTTATAGATATATTTAATGTACTTATTATATATCATCAATATTATTATATTTTTGATATGGTTCAAAAGAATAAATTTATTGTGAAGTATGTATCTTCAAAAGAAATGATAGCGGATCCATTAACCAAAGCAGTCGCATTTGAAATATTCAAAAGGTATATTATATCAATAGGTATTAAAGAATAATCATCTCGACCTAATTGGCTAGGTGATAGGTGTGGAATTGAGTGGCCAAATAGCCTTTGATATAATGGTTAAATAATCTTACAAGATATATATTTTTTTATGCTTCTTCCTTAGTTGTATAAAATTTTCGTTATTCAAGGCATCAAATAAAATTAGAAGTATTTATTTGATTATGTTGGCTTTGTAGGGTTTGACATGGCCAAACAAAATGTTAAGTAGTTACACTTAACTTGAGAGAATGTTCGTAACTAGGGGCTTTGTGAGAGATAAAAGAGTAAAATATGTGAAGATGTAGAGGAGTAATATTTGGATATTTGAAATGTTATATTTTTGAAGACGTGCGAAGTCGGTATAATGAGTAGTTTTAAATATTCATCTAAAGTTCTGTGAAATTTATCGAATCCACAACTAAAATCCTTATCGAGAAAAAAATCTAAAGCCGCCCAACCACAAATTTTACGTTCTTTATCTCTTGTTTCATTTTTGTTCTCTCTCTATTCTATTTGTTTTTCTGCCATATCTTTCATTAAAATCTCCAAATACCCGACTTTTCAATGAGGAGATGCTAGCCCCATTTAGCTAGTAGAGATTGATTAAGGATTCTAAGTTCCTCCATACCTAGGCCACTTTCTTCCTTAAGCATGCAAACCTTTTGCTGGTTAATTTTACATGATAATTCGCAAGTTGAGTTATAAACATACCATAGAAAAGCCCTCATGATTTTGTCAATCCTTTTGATTACCCAGACTGGAAGTTTGTAGATCGACGTGAAGTATTAGAGAGAGAATATCACTTGTCGGTGTGAGCTTGCTACTAAAAGAGAGGAGTCTGCTTCCAAGCTAATCTCCTCGATTGACTTCTTTGAATAAGAGGCATCCAATCGGCTTTTGCTAGCTTTTTTAAGGGGAAATCCTGGATAGGTGATGGGTAAAGGGACAATTTATAATTAAGCTAGTCAACACATCCACGGGCACCATTTGAGTTATTCCCAAAATTTTATCGAAGTTGATGGAGACCAAAGACCAACTCAAAATAGTATAGCATGACTTTGAGTACAGAAATGTTTTCCTTGCTGGCCCGAGAAAAGATCAAGGTATCATTAGTATATGGAAATATTTGTTAAGATTTGATGTCTCGAGATTCAGTCCATATTGAGTCCACAGCGAGATTCGTGGTGAAAAACAAAGTCCAACGAAATCAAGATCATCCCAAACGGAGCTCGGATGGAGGAGATACGAGCTTTTGAAGTCGGCACGAGATCCGAGATGGTAGAGAACCGCCGACGGCCGGCGGAGTGGTGGCGGCGCGCGGCCCAGACGGCGCCAACTTGCAGGACGCGCGACCCAGGTGGGCGGGCGGCCCAGCCGAGCGAGCGGCCCAGGCGCGCGCGTGGCCCAATGCATGCGCGGGCCTGCGCGTGGGTGCAGCCTAGGCCCAGGCGCCTTGCCTGGGCCTGTACCCCGGTCCACCGTGGACCGGACGGTCCACGGCTGGACCTGTGGACAGCATGGGCATTTCCCATGCATTTTTCACGGTCCACGATACTATTCTATGGACCGAAGCACGATCGAACGGTGTGGGTGGCTCCCGATCTTGATCCGATGGTCCAAGGGGTTATTTGGCTTTGTTTAGGACTCCTAATCCCTTTCTAATCAGATTTAAGCCTTTTAAATAGGGTTGATCGGTGAAATAAAGAGTAGGCGGCTTGGTTTTATCTCACGAAAATCCGTGAGGGCTGGGTTCGCACGGAAACCAGAGAAGATCGGGGCCCGTTAAGGAGAGAGAGAAGGCCGTACGCTGTGAGAGGAGCAGGAGGCTCCTGGACAATGGATGCCAGTCACTTCAGGGGTTCAGGGGGTCTTTCAAGAGAGAGAAAGCTTTTGGGAGGGGAACTTCTAGTGAGAGAGAATTGGGTGTACAAGAGTTGAGGGTGAGATCTCCTCTGGTAAATTTTTTTTTCATAGTGAAGTTTGCATGTCCTATGGAGACGAGCCTTTTTGTGGCTGATCCACGTATTTTGATTGTTTTGTTTTGTTTTTTCTTTCTTCCTGCTGCATCGTGTGGTACTGAAAAGATCTTGGGAGGTGATGTCCTGGCCAGACATCCGCCCAATAAGTGGTATCAGAGCAAGGCGGTACAAAGACGCAGATTACAGCGGTGGTGAGCAAGACTGAAGATGGAGAAGACAGGAACAATCAAGTTGGACATCAACAAGTTCGATGGTAAGAGCAATTTCTCCTTGTGGCAGGCAAGGGTGAAGGACATGCTCATCCAATAGGGGTTGATCGATGCTCTCTTGTGCGATGAAAAGCCGACCACCATGGAGGTGCGGGATTGGAAATGGCTACAGATGCAGGTGGTGAGCACCATCCGTATGTACCTGGCGGATGAGGTGGTGATCCATGTGCTGAGTGAGACTTCCCCGACAGTACTGTGATCGAAGCTCAAAGAGTTGTACATGGCGAAATCTCTCACCAACACTCTTTTTCTCTGGAGGCAGTTCTACCAACTGCGGATGATTGAGGGATAGAGCATGCAGGAGCATCTGAGCCACTTCCAAAAGATCCTTACCGACCTCCTCAGCGTTGGCGAGAATGTTGAGGAGAAGACCAAGGCGCTGGTTTTGTTGCCGTCGCTTCCCCCTTCGTACGAGTCCTTGGTGACTGCTCTTCTAGTAGAGAAGAGCACCATCAAGATAGACGAGGTCACCATGGCGATACTCTAGAACGTGGTTCTCAGGAAGGAGAACCCAGCTTCGAGCTCAAGTGGCGGTAGCTCAGCTTTGGTGGCTTTTGGAGGAGCAGAAGGTGGTAGACGGAGCGACAGGAGATCGCAACGAGGACGGTCAAAGTCCAGGAGGGACTTGAGCAAAATCAGGTGTTACCGGTATGAGGAGTTGGGGCATCTAGCCAAAGATTGCCCTCAACTCAAAAATCGGACGGTGGCTGTTGTAGCGACGGCCGGCAGCGATTCAGATGGAGATATCCTGGAGATATCTGACGAGGTATCTACTTCTTCCCAGTAGTTGATATTAGATTCTGCATGCCCCTATTATATATGTTGTAGAAAGGAGCAGTTTGATATCCTGAAGAACAGTGAGGGCACTGTATATCTGTCAGATGGATCGAGCTGTGCAATCAGAGGCATTAAGACGGTCAGCTGGAGGACACATGATGGTGCAATGAGGAGATTGGGGAAGGTCCGCTACATATCCGATTTCAAACGGAATCTTATCTCACTTAGCAGACTAGATTCGAAAGACTACAGGAGGTAGCTGGTGGAGGAATCCTGAGGGTGCTACGCGGCGATAGGATTGTGCTGGAGGGGAAGAAGGGGAGCAGAGGATATTATTATCTAGTGGGGAGCCCAGTGCGATGTGGAGCTTCGGGAGCCAGGTGGAGCCCAGAGCGAGGTGGAGCTTCGGGAGCCAGGTGGATCGGGCACGAGATAGGAGACTCGGGAGGATGAGAGGCGATGTCGCAAGGTGAGATTTCTATTGCCGCAGAACGATGCCCCGAGCAGATCTCAGATCAGGAGGAGCACAGCATATGACGGAGATGGGATCGAGCAGCCTAGCTCGACTCCCATGTTTGTCCATCCATGATCAGCAGGTGATTGCCCCAGGGCATGGGGGCGAGGAGATCCAGAAGCTTTCAGAGTTTGGAGGAGGCCGAATATCGAGTCGAGATAGAGATTGTTAGGATTTGATGCCTTGAGATTCAGCCCATATTGAGCCCACAGCGAGGTTCGCGATGAAAAACGAAGTCCAACGAGATCAAGATCACCCCAAGCAGAGCTCGGATGGAGGAGATACGAGCTTTTGAAGTCGGTACAAGACCCGAGGCGGTGGAGGACCGCCGACGACTGACGGTGGGCCGGTGGAATGGCAGCGGCGCGCGGCCCAGGCAGGGCCAACGCGTGGGATGCGCGACCAGGCGCACGGCCAGGTGGGCGAGCAGCCTAGCTGGGCGTGCGGCCCAAGCGGGCACGCGGCCCAGCCCGTGCACGGGCACGGCCCAGGCCCACGCACGCGGGCCGGCCCAGGCCCAGGCGCCTTGCCTGGGCCTTTACCCCAATCCATCGTGGACTGGGCGATCCACAGCTGGGCTTGTAGACCGCGTGGGCATTTTTCACACGTTTCTCGTGGTCCGTGGTACTATTTTATGAACCAGAGCGCGATCAGATGGCGTGGGTGGCTCTCGGTCTTGATCCGACGGTCCACGGGGTTATTTGACTTTGTTTAAAACTCCTAATCCCTCTCTAATCAGGTTTAAACCCTTTAAATAGGGCTGATTGGTGAAACAGAGAGTAGGCGGCTTGGTTTTATCTCACAAAAATCCGTGAGGGTTGGGTTCGCCTGAAAACCAGAGAAGATCAGGGCCCGTGAAGGAGAGAGAGAAGGCAATACGCTGTGAGAGAAGGAGCAGGAGGCTTCTGGACAGCAGACGCCAGTCACTTCAGGGGTTCAGGGGGTCTTTCAAGAGAGAGAGAGATTTTGAGAGGGGAACTTCTAGTGAGAGAGAATTGGGTGTACAAGGATTGAGGGTGAGGTCTTTTCTTGTAAAATTTTTTTTTCATAGTGAAGTTTACATGCCCCGTGGAGGCGAGCCTTTTTGTGGCTGATCCATGTATTTTGATTGTTTTGTTTTGTTTATTCTTTCTTCCTGCTGCATCGCGTTGTACTGAAAAGATCTTGGGAGGTGGTGTCCTGGTCAGACATCCACCTAACAGTACTATTATGCTATCTACTTTTAGGTTAAACATCGTTCAAAGTTGTTTTCTCCGGAATGAAAGCAACTCATAGATGAAGTTTTTGAAGCTTTAACAGAGATCTGGATGAAGAATTTTTGAGCCAAGAGACTAATCATTTGCTATGTGGCACATCACCCTACGTTGATGACTTGATTTAGCTCTATAAGGAGTTGTCCCTATATAGTTTCCTAAATACGTTTTCTTCAATAAAAACATATGTGTAAGCAATTGTTAAGATGATGATCACTTACTTGCCCTTAGAGATAGGTCTCTCAACTTGATACAGATACAATTTTCTTAATGATTCATAAACAAATTACGTTTATGAAACTCTTGGGAGCTCTTCCTTCATGGCGATCTGGTCTCAAGTAGGTTTTTTGCCCTTGGTTAGCTTTCCCAATGTTAGCAAGATAATCTTATTTGTAATAAGCTTTTTTTTTTTTTTCAATTCAAATAACCCACTAGTTATAATATTTCTAAGTAAAATGGTTTTCTTCCACCAATTCTTTTTAATTAATTTAATTAACAATATATCGTTTGATGGTTAAAATGCCAGGAAAACATAACTATCAAAACTTATTCCCATCTGGCTAGGACAGCTTCTTGAACTACATATCATTATCTTATCCTCCGTTGCGGTAGGGAGAATTAATGCTTTAACTGTTTAAACAATCAATCAGCATGATCTTTCGTCAAAAATAAAATACACAAGCCAAGAAATACTCTAAAATTAGACTCATACCCATTTTATGGTTATCCATTTAAAAAAAAATAAAGTCAAACAAAATATGCTTATCTCTGCTAGTGTGATGGGAACCCAAAAATCTCATATTTTCCCCCAAAAATAGTTCTCAAATAAAAAAATTATACAAATAATGCATCAGACTTTCGCTAGACCTCTTGCTGACAGCTTGCAATCAAGAATCTAATATGATGTAGGTTGTCTAAAATTTGGTAGGAGTGCATGCTGGCGCTCCACCCATATTATCGGAAAGACATTTAAAAAAAAAAAAGAGAGAGAGAAAAAGCATGATGTAAGTTAGCACCATTGAGATGGGTAGGAAAGTGGCAAGTGTGTACCCTTTTGAGTTTTCCGTGTTGTTTAAGTATTTTCCTTCTTAAACAGTTATGGATTTATAAATATTTTCTTTTTAATTTGGGGTAACTTATAAATATTTCCTGTGAGATATTTGAATTACTTTATTATTTTACTTGTTAATAACAGTTACATCAAAGCCATTTTTAAATTTACACCCATGAAAAGGACGAACTGACTTCTACTTACGTACATGAGGGGGAGCCTCAAGAGCGTGGTGGGTTCCGTGGACCCGTAGTCGTGCCATCTAGTGGGCCGCTGAGTTCCTCGGAGCCCATGAGCTCTGCTTGTTCTCCCAATGACTGGAGCTCAATGAACTGATCTCCTAAGTCGGCCCCAAAAGATAAATTTTCAGTTTTCCACTATAAAACAAGAAACAAAATGAGTCCTCTCCTTCCAGCAATGGATGAAAGAGGGAGAATCTTGGACTACAGGAGATATTCGTCTCCAAGGAGTTTTGTACCATCAGTCATACGCATAGGGATGCCATTTGATGGTGACAAATGCCTTGAATAGGATGATCGATGGCAGAAACTCGGTTCAGAAGAAGATGGTTATAATGCTGCAAACAAAACATCATGAGTTCCGTACCACCTAACTCAAGGGTATGTTAAGAAATTAGAAATGCTTTGAATGAAGAGACGAAGAGGAAGCTTAAATCCGACCTAGAAAGACTCCTTGTAGAGTCCAAGCTGACTTGAGGGAAGGTCGCAAATCCAATCACTCGATCCCAGAGCTTCCAAATAGTACTCGGGCGAGATCCAGAACTGAGCTCGAATCATTTCTAGATTGTCTCTGCTTAGCACCAACTAAAAATATCTGGACACAAAGGCCTCTTCTTCAACTTTATGTCCGGCATCGAATTCCTGCAGACTATACCCGAGGAAGAAAAGTCGGAGAACCAGCTCCCTGCTGAGTTCCCCGACTTACCCATCCTAAAATGAAAAGAAGAAGAGAAAAGCAGAAACAAAAAGTGAGAATGCGGAAACAAGAAGATAAGCAATCAAGGCCAAAGGAAAAAGGCACTAGAGGATCAGGACATCGAAGCCGACCTAGAACTGCTCAAGGTAGAGAAGATCATTGGAGAGTTGCTGAAAAGAGCTTAGAACCTTCATCGAAGACCACCGCTCTCTCAAAGAGCGAAAGCAGTAAGATGGTAAAAATGAAACCGAGGGAAACATGGCCATTATTTATAGAAATCTCGGACAACCCAAATAAAGTATCAATTCAGCTAGGACCCTTGGATGGTTGCCAGTTGGCACCACCTGGATGGTTGAACTAGCCTCCCCCCAGATGGCTATTTTATGAAGCCCTCAAATGACACAAGCAGCATATTGGTTCTACTAAATCTGCTAGATAATTGACACCTGGTGCCCTCTAGTAGATTGTGTTGATCTCCCATTGATAAAGCAATTAAATGATTCAACATTTTGTCTGGCTAGAAAAATCAGGTATGACATTTCACCCGATGGAACAAGGGTATGACACGTATCCCTTGTAGGACTAAGAGAATTGATCTATTATACTCCTTTCATCAGACATAATTATAGTTCGAATTCAAGAGTAAGGGGCAAATGATATGGATATGAAAATTTTATCTTGATTGGAGCCGACATATCGGGAACTTTGGTCTGATCCAACCTTGGTGTTGACCGACTCGAGGTATTTTTAAGAACGACCCAAGATGGCATTTCAGAAAAGTTTTATCCTTGATATTGTTTTCTAATTTACACCTACTATGAAAATTTCAAAATCCATATGATAGCTTATCGTGAGCAGATGAGGAAGAAGATAACAACGTATCTCTCCAAATAAAGTAAGAAATAACAAATGTATCTTGCCCAAGATAAGGCTAACAACTTTATTCTCTAAACTCCTCATGTTACTTCCACCCTCACCTATACATAGAGGGTTAAAGAAGATCCTCGAAGTATGCAATCATTTCTCTCCCAACAACACGTTCCTTCCTTTTATTTCCTAGTTTTCTGACTTGAGCGCCTCCACTAAAGCCAACTCCGATTAGAGACTTATTTTGTAGATCAAGCCACCACCATCGAGCGTCAGCCATACCCCTTCTCTGATCAATCTAGCCTCTGCCAAAAAACTAGTGGTAACAGGATCAAATACACATCCACATGAGTTCACATATACTCCCCTTATTTAAGCCCTAGCATCCTCACTAGGCTAAATAGCCAAATCTGTATGAGAACCCTTAGCTTGACGAGGATGTCAGAACTTAAACAGCGAGAATATATGAGGACCTATGCAAGCATGTATTTAGTCCCACACTTATACAGGGCTAAGGAATCTAAATAATACCCTCTAATAATTCTTTTTGGGTGAGGTCATTGATTGTTACAAATAGTATTTGAGCGGACTTGGTCCATAACTTATATGAACTAAGGGATACTAGAACACAAGTTCATTGTGCTAACCATGGGCCAGTCATAGTGTTTATGAATGGATATATGGATTTGATCGTTAAGTTGGAGAAGATGCCATTAAACTGAGGGAGTATATGAGGACTCATATGGATATATATTTAGTCCCATATCGATTATTAGTTGGAAAGATCTTAAATATTTATATAGAACTGAGGGACCTAAATAATACTTTTCAGCTAGTCTTTTTGCATGAGGTTTTAGGTTGTTACACTCTGTCTCTTGTAAGAAGAGCAACCTTGCTATGATCGGTCTTATCTTCAATAATATTATATCTTATGACATGCTATCCTACGCCGAAAGCCATTCTTCATCAAATGGAATGCCAATTCTGATCCTTTCTTCGAGGACATTCTCCTCAATATAAAAAGGTACATCTTCTATATTGGAAGGTTGTTTGTTCTCCACGAGCACATGGAGGATTGGATATTCCATTCTTAGAAAAATATACAGTATGAAATGTTTGCTAAAATGGCTGCCCATGTGGTCTTGCATTAGCATTCTTTATGGAGTCAGCTAGTAAGGGCAAAATATCAATTTGTGGGGAATTAAAAAAATTATCGTCCACTTTCTGTATGTTCTCATATTTGGTGGTGCATTTGTGATGCTAGTTCTCTTATTCAATATCAATACTTTTCTAATCAAGAGTCTTTGCTTAGATTGGTGCTTTGCTTTGTTGCTGATGAGTCTTCCATGGCATCTATAACATACTTAGGGGGTACTTAGTCAGGGGAATGGAGGTTTAAAATGAAAATTAGAATATGTGACTCCCATTTTAGTTGCTTGGTTGGAAGAGTCCGATTTCGATTCCGATTCTAAGATGAAATGAAAATATTCTAATCTACCTAAAACTCAATCCCCACTCTTCCCTATGGATTCAAAATTTCATTTCAATTTCGATCATGAATTAAATGTTTCAGGAGATTTGACCGTTCTGATTTTCATTACGATTGATTTCGATTCCAATTCTAATTTTGATCGTAAACTCCCTAAAGGGATGCTTGGTTCGTAATCAGAATCGAAATTGAAATTTGACTGAAATAGGAATCAAAATAACCAAATTTTTTGAAGCGTTTGGTTCGTGTTCAAAATCGAAATCGAAATGTATGATTCTCATTATTGATGTTTGGTTCATTAAAGATAGAAATCAGGATGAAATTTTATTTTGAGTACATCTTTTGTTTTGGGCCAAAATGTTGGCTCAAATATCTGATTAATTACAGTAGTGAACCAAGCTCACAAAATTAATAAATCTAGTCTCTCTTTAAATCTAGTCCCTCTTTACTAATAAACTAAGGGTGGCCCACAACCTCCCTCTTTAAGTTAAAAAAAAAAAATTTAGTCCTAAAATTTTTTGAAAATATAAATCTAAAAATTTATATTTTATGAAAAATAAATTTTTATATAAAAGTGAAAATTTTTACATAAGAGATGAAAAAAATATTTTATGAAATAAAATATAAAATATATATAAAAAATTTTATGAAAGATTTATATTTTATGAAATATAAATTTTATATAAATTTAATCTGGATCTTTTTCTCCCCATCTCGGATTTGCTTCCTCGCCTTGCATTGCCCGGTCCCCTATCCCGATGGCACCGCCCCACTATTTATACTGTCGATGGACAATAACAAGAAATAGCCAACAATAAAGGCCGTCACTCTATTCCTCCGGCAGAAAACCGTTGCAAATCTTGTTGGTCGGTTGTTGAGTTGGTCGCTATTGGCCTTGCTTCTTTATTGACACCCATGAGCACGTCTCCGTTAAGGTCCATGGTGCGATGGAGGTAGTAGTGATGGAAGTATAGGGAGAGGATGTAGAAGGATGGAAAGAGATCTCCTTCAATGTGTGTGTGTGTTTTTTTTTATTACCATTCCGGTGAAATAAGATCTCAATCCAATGGGAAAGTTCGGATTGGATTGGGGAGGGATTGGGCCATTCTCATTTTATTTTGGAATTGAAATCGAAATGGGAATAGGACTTCCTCCAACCAAACGGTTGGAATGGGAGTCATCCATTTTCATTTTGATTCTAGACTTCTACTCTCCCCAACCAAGCATCCATTTAGGTGCTGTTTGGTATATCATCGGTATGTAATTACTGGAGTGATGTGATCACTGGGATAATATGAATGCTAGGGTGATGTACAAATACTGAGGTGATATGTAATCTTCGTATTTGGTATATTACTGAAATATCATTGAAAATAAAACTTTACTGTGTTTGGTATATCACTAAATATTGATAGTGATAATATATAAAATGCTATAAATAGTTTTATATATTAATACATAATAATTACTCTACAACGTGATTAAATATTATTCATATATAACTCCTTACAAAAATATGTAGCAGTAGTAATAATAATAATATTTATTTATTTATTTATTATTATAGATATTCATTTTGATGAATCTATTAAAATACTATTATGATAATATTATATATAATCAGGCTGGACTAGACTCAATCAATTTTGACTATCAATATCAGAGCTGTCTATTAGAAATGATTTAGCCCATCAAAATAAATTGAAAAAAAAAAAGCATGAAGGATTTAACATGATCCATCTATGCCAATTAACCATATCTATCTATAAAAATAAAATAGATATCTAATAAATAAATAAAAGGTATCAATATCATTTAACTAAATCTGTCAATAAAAATAAAAAATACATCCAGTAGATAGGCATCTATAAAAAAAGATGAGAAATATTTTTATTTTCTTTCTAATTTATTAATTAAAAATATTTTTATCTCAAAATAATTTTAACATATCACCAGTATCCGGTGATGTGCTATCATCTGGGGTATGTGTAGTGATAGTATTACCGTATTTTATAGTGATGCTATCAGTGAATTTATTATTGGATCTTTCGTTACTAGATGAAATTTTATAATATCAAATAAGATAATCACATCATCTAACACATATCATTAAGATAATATAAAATATTATTTTTTACCAAATAGTATCTTAGGGTGTCGGGGTATGCATCCCTCTATGCCTTTTCATACTTCTCCTGTAACTGTTAGTTGGGTACCCCTTCCTTTAGGCGTTACCAAGATTAATTTTGACAGCAAGGAGATTTATTGTCCTCTTCTTTGCAGCGTATCATGCTCGCTGATTTTACGCTTGAGGCTACGCCTCCTACCGCATTAAATTAAATAAATAAGCCTTTTCTTGCCTGGCCCTCGAGAAGAAGAAGTCCTTTCTAAACTGGGTCGATCCGTCGGGTATGCTCTACAGTCCATCCAGCACGGCTGGTAAGGACAAGCCAGTTCTATGGTCCGGACGAAGATTCTTCATTCTTGGTACTGCGATGGCTTGGGTGCCGCTCGAGTCATGGTACGAATGGTCCCACTTCGAGAAGAGAATGCACGTGACAAGTCCACTTCTCCGATTGATGGGGCCTCTAGTCTCAGTCCAGCGGACTTTGGCATGCCACGGGGCAGGCCAGATGGTGTTCCCACACGGATGTTCTATTCTCTTGTTTCGTGCTACAAAGCTCCGATCTCCATCAGCCGGGACGCACTGTTGTTCCGCCGTGTGTTCCCGTTCCCAATTCCAATCGCCAACCCTTATAAATAAATATATATATGATTGGGTTAATAGGTCCTAGCTAGTAGACAGATAGACCCATTGCAAGCCCGGTGGATAGTGGAAAAGGGCACTGGCCCACTCAAGGGAGCCGCCCATGCGCGACCGCCCGTCCACGTCCGGGTTCATCATCCCAAGCCCATTGGGCTAAAACAAGATCGATCGGGTCGTCTCCTGCTCTCGCTCTCCCTCTCTCTCTCTCGCTAGCTAGGGTTTCCAATCCGCCGAGGGCCTCCGACCCATCATCATCTCTCCGTCCCTCGACCCACCACCTTCTCTTCGAGAAGAGAAAGGTCAAAAAAAGAAAAGAAAAGAAAAGGATTGGAAAAATTTCCCGCCTTCGCTACTCTATCGCTCGGCTGCTGTCCCTCTCTTAATTCATCGTTCGCCTCTAAAACCTAGGGTTCGAGTTGAGGTGATCCCGTTGATCGCAGGCCTGTGATCTCTCTCCGAGCTCGTATCTCTGGTGAGATTTCTAGATCCTTCTCCTCTTTTGTTCTCTTTTTAGATTCTTGTTGAATTGCCCGGTGTTTTCTGTGAACGTTTGATTTCTACCGCTGTTCGTATACCTCCTGCTTGCGTTGGTTTCGCTTTTTTTTTTTTTCTCTCTCTTTCCGGTTTTGTGGTGTGTGTTAGATCTATTTGTTCAGTGTTCAATCGAAAAAGGGTGAGGAAGAAAAAAAAAAAAAAAGCGATTCTCTGTGGCCCAAATTGTTATCGGATCGCATGGATCTGTAAGCTGCCGAGTTATTTCG
Source organism: Elaeis guineensis (assembly GCF_000442705.2). Classification (NCBI taxonomy): domain Eukaryota; kingdom Viridiplantae; phylum Streptophyta; class Magnoliopsida; order Arecales; family Arecaceae; genus Elaeis; species Elaeis guineensis. The sequence continues at coordinate 78,282,105 of NC_026005.2, read as the reverse complement.
ATTCTAGAGGGCAATTCCTTTTGCTGGGCTTCTGATCCATAGGGGCTCGACAATTGGGGAGGGCTTTGTTTCTTTTTTAGTTTTTTATTTTTTGGGATCTCTTAGGGTAGAGAAGATTTGTCGCCTGGGAGGTCTCGGTTACATGGGCCTTCCTGCATGAGCCCAGATAAAATAACAGGTACCTGGAGGGAAGCCCACGCCCGATCTATCTCTGCTCTGGTTCAGGATGATTTCTGCCAGCTAGATGGGATAGCAGGCCCGGTGCTCGCAATCAGTGGTGCGTGCAGCATATGGAGGCCCTGCAAAAGTCTCTTGCCATCCACCACCCAACAACAACAGTAAATCCTCTACATGCTATGTTGGGGATCATGTGTTACCGACCGGCTGAATTGCATGATTCCAAGCATGCTGATCTCTACCAGTCTTTTTGTATTTATGTATTAAAACTTACTGAGAATTGAATCACTCAAATTCAATTATGCGTTCTATGATGTATCCAGGATCATAGCATGATAACTTCTCCCTTTTAAGTTTTAAGCATACTAAGTGTTTGATTTACTTCCAGGTTTGAATTTCGATTATTACACAATTCTTAGGTCCAATTGCATATTCTTTGAGAAATGATTACGCTCTGGTCTGAGTTTCAAGGATACATACAGAGGCTCTTTCCCTTGCTACTCTGGGCAAGAGGCGGCGGTTCCATTCCAAAGGGCGTCAACCCTTCCTTGGAACCTGGTTTTGTGAGCATTAGACGCAGTCTGACTGAGGACTTGGTTTCGGTTGGGCGGCTGTTGATATAGAGTAGGGAATGGGGTGGATAAAAAAAAGAGAAAAACAATTAAGGAAATCACAGTCACTATTTTTTGGAAGGAAAAGATGATCATTGCATTCCTCTTTATAGTTTCATAATGTCGCTAATTAACAATAACACAATAACATATACTTTCTCAGTTTCTCTGCATCTATAATCTTATCCTTTTTTGGTGTCAAACTTCCTTTGTAATTTTAGTTCCTTCTTGCAAATCTTGGTGGGGCAAAGGTGCAAGGCCCACTATCTAGACTTTCAAAGTGGCATAGGCATAAGCCTCGAGATGTTTCATGCTTACATCTCATAAAAATGTAGAGAATAATAAGGAAATTCTTTTTTTTTTTTTTTCCTTTTTAAAGCAGTGTTCAGGATGCACTTGTCTTAGGTTTTTTTATAACTCAAAACTTGCTGAGATCTTATGGCAAATATACGAAAATTGGTGGGCTATGTTTTGATATCACATATGCTTATGTAGAGCTTATAGTGCACAATAACTTTTCATCGGTATGTGAGGTAGATTCTTGGGATCATATATCTTTATGTCAAAAATATATAAAATCTCCATCCCCATGGCTTTTCTAACTACAAATCTTTTGACCAAAGCATTCTCTTAGCAGTTGGTAGAATCTTGGCTGATGCCTATAGGATAAGCTTCGAGCATGTGTAATATGCTACACCGCTCTTTCCTCACCACAAGAAAGCTCCTTTACTTTCATTCCTTATGGATCAAAATACAAGAATTTAGAGTTTGGACTCAAATTAATGAAAGAAATAATCCTTCCATCAATAGCTCATCAACCTTCTTAGCTTGTGTTGAAAAATTACATTAATAGGACGGAGTCATGAATTTTAAGTGTTAGTTATTGTAGTAAGAACCATATCTTAAGACTGGATAGAATTCTTCCTGCTCACTCCCTCCTATCTGCATCCATTTAATTCCTTTGCTGATCAGATAATTGGGAGCTGTGTCCTTTGCCATCTTCATTAGCCCAGCCATGGAAATATCTAACCTTTCTACAATCATTACTTGGAAGACTAGATCTGCTGTCACTACAAGCGTTTTTGTCCTTTCTCAGATCTTATGACCTTTCTATCTTAGGTTTTCTCTCCTTCTTTGGGTCATTGAATGCAATTATGATCCCCCTTCCTTACTGATGCTTTTGTAAGTGGTTGCTGCATCATGCCATTTCTTTTCAGTTCTTCCCATCACTTTGACCTCAGGCAGTACCACTTCTGTGCTGCTGCTCCCTTGAATGCACTCTTTCATCATCTTAACCTCTCTGGTTTTACCTCACATCAGTCACATCATTAATATCAACTATAGCCATCTCATCTGCTAGCAATTCTGTCGAACATTCTGGATTTTACAATAATGTGGTCCATGTCAGGAGATTTTCTCCGGAGTCTAAAAATGCATAAACCCAATTTCTTTTTTCCTGTACATGCAAAAATTGGGTCATCTTCTTCTTTGTTTTTCTTCATTGAATTTTTATTTACCATACCTCTTTATAGAGTATGCTTAATTTTGATTTATCTTTTTAGAGGAACTTTAGGCCTTTTGTTATCTTTTATTTTACTCAATGAACTGTTTGAAACTTATGGATAGTATAAATTTTGATACATCATTATTAGAGGATTTTGCTTTTTGTACTATGGATTGTGTTTTTTTCAAACAAAAGGTTGTTTTGGTAGTATCCAACTGAGTGGAGACTAAATTGTTATATGGTATTTCTTCATTGTCGATTAATAATCCCATTCTTCTTTATATTATAGACAATATTCGTTTTAAGTATGTTTTCAGTCTAATAACCCCCATTATCCTTTTTTTTAAAGAGCAACTTTTGCTACAATAAATCAGTAGAAGATTTGAACTTTTTTCATGCCCTATTTTTAGTGTTTTTGCAGCTCAGTTTTTCTTCTTCTTTTTTTTAAAGAGCATTTTCTTTTACAATAAATCAATACAAGATTAGAATAATCTTCTTCTTATTGTCTTCAAATGCATTTTTCTGTTTCAATAAATCAGTAGAAGATTCGAATTTTTGTCATGCATTGAGTAACGAATGCCTTGGACTTGGATTGGAAACCTATTTTTAGCATTTTTGCAACTCAGTTTAATTGACAAAGATACTACTTGACTTTTTCTGCTAGTTCTTATCTTCGCAAGAGGCTTTAGTTTTAGGATAACATGTGGCACACTCTGCAAGCAGTTTTTTGTGAAAGTTGTATTTCAACATGATATTTTATGCAGAAGCATGGTGCTCGATGCACCAAGAACATATTTGTATTCATGGCATCATATTATTTGATTGGGTAGTTTTTTACTTTTTATTGTTTCAGACCTTTTTTTTTCTTCTCCACTTCTCCATCCAAGTATCTATTTGTTAGTAGGATATTTCCTCCTAGCACTGCTGAATGATTTCTCCAACTTCCTTTTCTTCTATTGATGCCTGCATGTATTTCTCCATTTTTTAAACTGACTTGAATTCAATATTTCAATTTTTATGGGTAATTATTTATTCATTTTCTAAGTAATAAATGTCTTTCAATTCATCATTTTGCCTGGATTTTCTTTTCTAGTCTCTGGTCAATTAGGTTTGGCATTTTTAGCTTCCCTTGCTTACCTTTTCGTTGCTGCTTCTTTTGTCTGGGAAATTGATCTTATTTAGTTTATGTTAGGAAAAGATTCAGGATGATGCATCCATGCATGTCGCATGGAGTTGACTGCATCTTGATACACACATTTTATGTCATATGGTGAAAGAAACCTGGAACATATTAGAAGTGAAATGATTTTATCTGGCTTGCCTTTTATGAATATCATGGCATGCTTTTTTTTTTTTGAGAGTTACTTGATAGGCATCAAGGTTTCAAATATAAATAATCAGTTTTTCTTTTTTTTTTTCCTCTAATGAAATTAGAATGTCAGATATTGTCCTCCTCAAATTTGATCTCCTGCATAGCCTTCAGACAATTACCGGTTGTGTCTCTGTTGCATGCTTGTATATCAATCTTATATGCATGGCATCACTCCCTACTGAATAAAAATATATCATCTTCTTTGTTATGACGTGGATTTCTTATTTTCTTTTTCATTAAATGTGGTTATACACTGTCTGCTTTAAGATGATTAGGGTAATTCTTTTCATTATCTTGTCAAGATTTAAAATGGAAAGAAAAAGATTGATAAGAAATTTCTAGTTAGTTTTATATCTGAAATCTTCACCATCAAAGGTGTATTACTTTTCTAATGAAATTCTTTTTATGTGATTTTTGGTTTTTAGTTAAATATGTGCACTTTTTAGGAATGGACTGACCTGAAAATCATGTTAGTCTGTGTTCTTGTTTCATTCAGTTTCTCTTTTAATTAGTCTTCGCTCTTTGCTCTTTATTCAGCATGGCTGGAGCTATTGATACTGAACCAGTCACTACAGAAACACCAACCCCACCACCTTCGAAGCGCAGGAGAAAGAAGTCATTGGTCTGGGAACACTTCACCATTGAAGCTGTGTCTGGAGGATGTACGCGGGCTTGTTGCAAGTTGTGCAAGCAAACATTTGCTTACAGTAGTGGCTCAAAGATTGCAGGCACTAGCCACCTCAAGAGGCACATTGCTCTGGGCTCCTGTCCTAAAATCAAAAATCAGGAAAAGAAAATGCTTGCACTTACTTCAGGTTCAAAAACTGATGAAACTTCCTGTGAACCACCTCCCAAAAGACGCTACAGAATGTCTGGCTTTGCAAATGCTGCATTTGACCAGGATGTCAGCTGTGTATATCTTGCAAAGATGATTATTGTGCATGACTATCCTCTTCACATGGTTGAACATCCTGCTTTCATATCTTTCGTTCAAAGCCTCCAACCTCGGTTCAAGATGGTAGACTTCAATGCCATTGAAGCAGAAATATTAGCCATTTATCAGAAGGAAAAGCAAAGCCTCATGCAAGTCTTTGGGACTATGACCGGAAGGGTTAGCCTCACCATAGGCTTGTGGACAACAAGTCAGACTCTCGGATATGTTTGTCTCACTGGGCAGTTCATTGACAGTGATTGGAGGCTGCACAGAAGAATGCTTAACTTCATGATGGTATCATCTCCTCATTCAGAAAATGCTCTTAGTGAAGCTATCGGGGTTAGCCTTTCAGATTGGAACATGAAGTCTAAGTTATTCACCATCACTCTAGACAATAATTGCTCATCTCATGACATCTACAGTGCAAATCTAAGAGACCACCTGTCCAACAAGAACACGCTCATGCTCAAGGGTCAGTTGTTTGTTGTCCGCTGCTATGCCAATATCTTGAATGTAGTTGCTCAAGATGTGATTGCTTCAATCCATGGTATTATATACAACATCCGTGAAAGTGTGAAGTTCATTAAAGCTTCTCCAGCCCGTGAAGAAAAATTTGCTGAATTGCCTTGCAACTTGAAATCCCTAGCACAAAGACCTTGTCTCTTGATGTTACAACACAGTGGAACACAACTTACCTCATGCTGGTGGCCGCCTTGGAATATAAACAAGCACTTACTGTTTTGGAAACGTGCGATGATAATTATAATGAAGCACCATCGACTGAGGACTGGAAGAAGGTAGATATTGTTTGCACGTATCTGAAGCTTCTATATGACTCTGCAAATGTCATTATGGCAACAGCGATCCAACTGCGAATATATTTTTCCATGAAGCATGGAAAATCCAGCTAGAGCTGACCAATGCGACACTGAATGAAGATGTTCTTGTGAGCAGCTTTGCAAAAGAGATGCACGAGAAGTTTGACAAATATTGGAAAGACTGCAGCCTTGTCTTGGCAATTGCCGTGGTCATGGACCCTCGTTTCAAGTTGAAGCTTGTGGAGTTCAGTTTCTCAAAAATCTATGGTGAAGAAGCTGTTAGATATATTAAGGTAGTGAACGACAGCATCCACGAGCTCTATCTTGAGTATGTTGCCCAGCCACTTCCATTGACTCCAGCTTATGAAGAACAAGGGGAAGCCACCGCCAACAACATCAATGGCAATGAAAATGGCAGTGGCAGTGGCAATGACAATGACCGGCCAGCAACCCTGGTTCTAATGGTGATGGACTTCTGGACTTTGATCTCTATCTCTCGGAGATGGCTGTGAACCAGCCAACAAAATCAGAGCTAGAACAGTATCTGGAAGAGTCCCTTGTTCCACGGATCCAAGAGTTTGATATCCTCAACTGGTGGAAGCTCAACAATCTCAAGTACCCAACGCTTTCGAAGATGGCCCGGGATGTCTTGGCCATTCCAATGTCCATGGTGAGTACAGGCTCCTCCATATTTGCCAGTGGAACAGGAAGCAGAGTGCTTGACGACTATCACAGTTCGTTGCGTCCTGAGACAGTGGAGGCTCTGTTCTGTGCAAAAGACTGGCTCCAGTATTTGCCCACCATGGCAGAGCCACCATCAACAGCGATTGTCAAAATGGAGCTCTAGGTTATGCATAATTGTTTATCTTTTTCTTGGCGGCATCCGTGGCTGGACTTTGGATGAGCACATGTTGCTCAAAGTGCTGCATCAAGTTGTTCGCTTTATAGGACAGTGACGGGGCAGCTTAGCATTCAGCTTTATTTTCTAAGGTGTGAACTGGTTTGTTTTGGCTTCCATTTATCTTTGTTGGAATATTTTAAATATTGTGTAGTTGTTTCATCTTCTCTGTTTTATCTTGTGTAGCTATGTGCTGTTGACTTGTGTCAGTAGTTTAGATGGGCTTGTGGTTATGGCTTTTTGCATTTTCCAAAATACTGTAGAACTAGCAATAGTTCTTGTTTGATAGATGGAGGAATGTGGATAGATGGTTGTGTTTTTTTGTCTGCATTGTATTCCGCAGTTTATGATCATAATTATTAGGTAGAATGAGTCTACCGTAGGCATAGTCTTTTATTGATTTTGATTGGCTTTTTTTTTTTTTTTTTTTTTGGCAAGAGCAGTCCAAAAGATCAAAATATAAAAAATCTAACAAATCAGTGGGTAGTCTCTTCCTTATCTCTAGATCCAGTCATCAGAGTGGTCAACAACAAAAACTACCATCCAATCTGCTGCAGTATTAGCCTCTCGTAAACATATTGGACTCTAACTGCAACAGTGTGACGAAGAGTGGTCTTGACATCCTGAATAAGTGGATAGTCTTCGGGCTGCCTGGCATCCTCCTGAAGTCAAGCAATGATAGTGGTAGAGTCATCGTTAAGAAAAATTACTCCGCATGAAGCTGCTGCCTAACAAAAGTGATCTCAGCCCAGACAACATGAAGCTCTATACTGGGAACAGAAGACTCAAAGAGGTGGGAGCTATCAGTTGTTAAAAATCTATCATCAGAGTTACGGATAATAAATTTAGCTCTGCCTCGCCTACCTTTGATGTTGCCATCAAAGTTCATCTTGACAAACCTTGAGGGTGGAGACTCCCAAGAGATAAAAAGAACACTATAGGACACTGCCGGAGCAGCCAGGGAGCTCTAGGGATCAAGGATGTCAAGGATCAGAATGGCAGTGTCAAACCGACAATACTCCTGAGCAAGACTAACAGCTATGTCTGAAACTCGACGAACAAAAGTCACATCATCATCAAAAATAAAGCTATTCCTAGACAGTTAGATCTGATAAGCAATATAAGCCAATCGTCTAGCAATAGCGATCAACCCGTCACTCATGCTTTGACGAATCAAGGCAAGAAAAAAATCCAAACAGGGATCAGTGCTCGTCTCCCAAGGAGAATTGTCCGCCTATCGTCAAATGATCCTTATTCTCACGTAGCACAACACAGAATGCTCCACAGACTCATCCTTCATCTCATAAATAGGATAGGAGGTTGGAATCTCCATGTCCCTATTCTTGAGAAGAGCTCAACTAGGAAGTCAGTTCTAGGCCAGCTTTCAGAAAAAGATCTTCACTCTGGGGTGGGCAGCAACTCGTCAAATCCATGCAGCATCAATCCTCCTAGTAGGTGTCGATGCATACAGCTGAGAAAGGTCCCTCAAGGAGATCCTAAGGCAGCAGGAGCGCCCCCAAACCCTTGCATCCCGAGTGGGGTGCACTGGAATGGGAATGGCAAGGATTCGCTCCACAAGAGGGCCCCCAAAGAGCCTAGTAATCTCCTCTCGTCTCTAGCTGGAACCACCAATAGTAATGAGGTCGGAGATCCTCATGTGGCCATCCATCTCAGTGCTGATGCGGGTTGGCCAGCGGGAAAGAGAAACGTCTGAAATCCAGGCATCCTGGGTCACCTCCATCGATCGTCATCCCCAATCAAGCATCTGATCTGATCCATGACACCAAATCCACGGGCATAAATCTCCCTCCATATGAAAGAGTATTCTCGAGGAGCACGGATGGGAGTTTCGAGGCTCCAGCCGTCATAGCAAGCCCTCATCGCTCTACTCCACAAACAGTTAGGCTAGAACAGGAATCTGGGCGTATGCCTCACGATCAAAGCCTCCTGCCTCATCACTAAGGAGTGGATCCTCAGACCATCATTCCGTATGGACTGGCACACTACATCCCAGGAGAGAAGATGAACACCATGATGATCACGATCGGAACCCCATAAAAAGTTGTGAAACTGTTGCTCCATCCCTTGATACAAGCAATTGGTACAATCATGTTCGCCAAGAGGTATATCGGAACATAGTTCAGTACTGATCGCACCATCGTCATCCTGTCCATGAAGGATAGGGCATCTGCCTGTCAGTCCTAAAGATGCTCCAGGATCTGCTGCTCCAGAGGTTTGCACTCAACCCCCAGAGTCGACGGCCCATGATCGGAACTCCGAGGTAGGACAGCATCTCAGTCTACTCCCGGATCTCTAGGATCTCCCTAATCACCAATCTGGTTGGGGCTTCATTTTCGGGCTAAAGATGACCGCAGATTTCTTAATATTTCCAACTGGCCCGATGACCGGTAGTAGGCCCTGACAATAGAGGTAAAGCGCTCCACATTTTCGATCGAGGCATGCCCAATAAGAAGGCATCATCTGCAAAGATAAGGTGTGAGAGAGGTAGGGCACCAGGGGCAGGCCAACACAGCTACAGGTTCTGCCCTGAATCGTCGCATGCAAGGCCCTGGATAAAGCATCGGCATACAAAATGAACAGGTAGAGGGAGAGAGGGCAATCTTGACAAAGAGCAATAGAGGAGAAGAAGAACTCCATCGGGGAATCATTGATCAGGATGGCGAAACTTGGGCCCTCGACGTAATTCATGATCCAGTCAATCCATCTATCCCCAAAATCCAGCTCCTGAAGCATCTGCCGAAAGAAAGGCCAACACATCGGATCATAAATCCGCTCAATATTCAGTTTGATCGCCATGAGGTTGCGATGATATGGTGCTCTTTGGAGGTCATGCATAAATTTTGGACCATCATAATATTGTCAATGATAGATCCACCTGTAATAAAACATTCTACTTCGGACTGATCAGATGAGGCATCAACGACTGCAGCCGGCCCATCAGGACTCTCGTACACACCTTATAGAGGGTGGTGCAGAGACTGATAGGCCTGAAGTGCTGACTGATAGACCTGAAGTGCTCTAAGAGTGAAGCATCAAGCCACTTCGAAATGAGAATGATCAAGATCCACTTCCATGCCATCGATACACCTATGGACTGGAAGGCTGCTTGCACCGCCTCCACCACCTCCTCCCGAATGATTGACCAGTACCGACGGAAGAACAGCAGAGAAAAATTATTAGGTCTTGGGGTCTTATCCTCTCCAAGCATCCAAAGGGCCATACGTACCTCTTCAAAAGACACCAGATGAGTCAAAGTGTCATTCTCCTGCATAGAGATGGAGGTTACCTGTTGAGCACCAGGGATGGGATGGTCATCACCAAGCGTCATCGTCCATTGATCCCTGAAGAAGCGGAGGATCTTCACTCGGATCCTGCCACCATCATCCACAACACTACCATCTCTCCTCCGCAGCTGTCTGATACGGTTGGCGAACCTCCAAATTAGGATGGACTAATGAAAGAATCTAGTGTTTCGATCCTCCTCCTGAATACACTGGACTTTAGACTTTAGTCTCCATAAGGTCTCCTGCTGGCTCAATAGAGAGTGATACTTGGAGAGCTTACTGCGAAGCTCCCCCATGTCAGGCTCATGCACGCCCCCATCCTGATCCTCCCTCCTCTGCAACTCCACAATGTCCATCTCAACCTGCTCAATCCGATGAAAAATATCGTCCACCTCCAAGCGGTTCCATCTGAGGAACTTGCATCGAGCCAGCTCTAGCTTGCGACTCATCCTATACCTCGCATCACCACAGATTGGCAGCCTCCACACACCCGCACCAAGTCTCAAGATCTTGGATAAAAGATCCAGAACTTCTCAAATCGGAAGGGGGGCCCTAGGCCGGTCCAGACCATTCGTCAAACAAGGAGAAGATAATGATCCGAGGCAATCCTTGGTAGGTGCTGAACACAGCATCCTGGATAATACTGGATCCAATCAGTAGAAGCAAGAGCCCTATCGATCCTCTCCCAGATGCGAGCTGACCAATGCCAGTTGTTGCATCAGGTGAACCTGGGGCAGTGAATCCAAGATCAATTAAGCCAAAGCTGTTGATGAACTTCTTGAACTCTCGGGACTCCACACTATCCCCCTGCTACCTGCCACCTCGCTTCTCATGGGGATCTATGATGCAGTTGAAGTCTCCAGTCACCAGCGATGGACTTCCTACGTCAGGAGTCTAGAAATCTCTATCCAAAGTACCCTTTGGTCCGTGTACTCGATGCTCGTATGGACACCAGATAGGAGCTAGGGCCTTCCAGACTGGTCCGTGATGACAAGAACCACCTGCTGCTCGCACCTATGGAAAGCATCCACTCGAGCTAACCCGCATCGCCACATCACCAAAATGCCTCCAGATAGACCCCGAGACTCCACAACATAAGAACACCAGGCCATAGGGATCCTCCGTCTAGCCCGGGCCAACCCAGCCTCGAAAAGATGAGTCTCGCTCAGCACACAAATATCAGGACCTGCTGCTGATCAATCGATCGAAGGTTGATTAAAAGGAGAGCTTCCCCCCTTCGACAGTTCCAAGCAAGATCTTGATAGGGAAGACTCATCAGGAGGGGGGCAGCACTCGTACCCCCCTCACCCAGAGAGTCCATCTCAGCCACATCATCCACAGAGCCCTCCCTCCCAGAGGCCGTCCCCTCCTCATGGATGGCCTGTCTGAGTCTGGCCACCACACTATCATAAGAGGGGACCTCCATCGTAGCCTCAGGCCGCCACTCCGGCACTTTTACTGTCACTAGGACACCAGGCTCTCAACGCCCACCTCCTAGCTCCAACGGGTCGCACTCCAGTGGGCCTCTCCCTACCTCCATCGTATCCCTGGCAGCGAAAATAAAGAGCCCAGGGCCTCGAGGACCCACTAACTCCTCTAAGTCCGTGGGTGACTGAGCCACAGCCTTCTTTTTTCTTTTGTTCTTTTTTGTTCCCCCTTTTTTGGCCCCCTCCAAGCCTAAGTCATAGTTAGTGGGCTTGGATGGAGCCGAGTCAAGATCAATGGGTGGGCTCTCTTGAGCGGAGCAACCGTTCGTGCCTGCTTCTGCGCACTCGTCTGGCCCAAATTGGATTGGGCTGGGCCATTCGCCACAGCGTGTCGTACAGACATATGCTCATTCCTGCTCATCACTCCCCAGCCAGCCAACGGGGCAAAAGAATTCAGCCCGAGTTTTGCTCCGCACCCGTCACCAGTGATGCCACACCCCCTATCAACCGCCCAGCCGACGACTCCGAGTGCGACCTTCGAGAGATCTCCATTGTGCAACCTTCGTCGGCTGGCTCTAACCCTCATCACTGGCCACCACTTTCACCTGGTCCAAGCGGGTCTCCACGCATCCTGGCACGGGCTAACTCGCCAGTGACCTGAGCCTAGTCGGCCCAGTCCTCTTGCGTCTCCCATCCTCCCATCCCCTGGTCGCAGCTCCTGCTAGTGGATCGCCAGCAACCAGGGTCCAAGAAGGGGCCCCACCATCCTTCGGTCACCCTCCACCTCCTCTGACCGAAGCAAGTTGTCTGGAGCTAACTTTGTCTCCATCGCACCAGCCCCCCATTGACAGCAAGCCTCTAGCAGATGAAAGTGCCTACAAGGGAGACACACTCCGTCGAGGCACTCAAAAATAAACTATTGCCAAAAAGGTCCGGTCGGACCCATCACCAAAACCCTCGATCGTAGCAGGCGGTCAAGATCAATTCTGATGCATGCACGGGCGAACCTCAGCCGCCGCAAGTCTGTCATGCACTCATCGAGGAACATCAACTCACCGGCCAGCCGCAACACCTCCCGAATGGCTTCCAAGTCTCAGAATTCCGTCGGAAGTCGAGGGAGGCGCACCCACACCAAGGCAATTGTAATCACCCCTTCCATCGGAAAGAAATCCGGCCACTATGGCTCAAGGGGAAGGGCTTGCCCTACCACCATCCATGGCCGTCGGAGCACCTGGTCTTGCTCCACTGCCTTCCCAAATCGGAAGAGAAGCAGCCCTTTCTCCAGTCCGTACGGTACAATGTCACTCTTTTGATTGGCTCCTTTATACCTCCCAACCAATCATGATCAATCATGAAAAATAATTAATGAAGAATCAATTGATATGTAAAATTTTATTTGCTTTGCCTATAGTAGAACAGTCTATCTAATAATTTTTTTATAGCTGGACTGTTAAATTGACTTTCTCAAAAAAAAAAAAAAAAAAATTGATATGGTGCATGGCCATATATCTGAAAATGTACCACCCTTATTTATCCTTCTCAATTGGGAGTTCCTCTAGGAGTGCACACCCAATGCCAGAAGTGAGAGGACAAGTGACAAGTAGATGGTCAACAGATTTAAGAGGCCCATCAGAAAGGAGGCATCCACCAACCAATATACCTGCCTAGTTTCTTTGTCAAATTGCCTTGGGTGCTGGGCTTCTTCATTAGGGCTAATGAAAGGAAGCATTTAATCTTGCCTGGCAGTTTTGCTCTCCAGAGAGATGAAGCATGAATTCACTCGACTCCTCTGGAGATGAGATAGATGGAAGCAGTGGAAAAATTTCCTGACTCGTCTGGTCTCCAGGATAATAGATCTAACTCCTTGTTGAGATGAACATTTGCAAGAAGGCATTGAAGGAAAGTTGGGGAAGGGAACTTTCAAGCATGGGCTCTTGAATTGAAATAGGTAGCAACACTATCCACTTTGTTCCTAGAAGACAAATAAAGGTTAGGAAACATAGATTTGAGAGGTGCTTCACCAAACCAAACATCCAACCAGGAGAGAGCCTTTGGGTCATCGCCAATCTTGCGTTGACAACATCTCTCTACTAGTTGGAACACCTTGATGGCTTCATACCGCTGAGAAACTTATTATCAGTAGATGCGAGCCCCATTTAGCCCGTAGAGATGGATTAAGGATTTTAAGATCCTTCACACCCAGACTACCTTCTTCCTTAAGCATTCAAACCTTCTACCAATTAATTTTACTTGATCATCCGGAGGCTGAGCCAGAACCACACCATAGAAAAGCCCTTCCAGTTTTCGATTACCCAGATTGGAAGTTTGTAGATCGACGTGAAGTATTGGGGTAACGCCAAAACAATTGCATTTACTAGTGCGAGTTTGCCACTGAAAGAGAGGAACTTGCTTCTAAGCTGATAACCTAGACTAACTTCTTGGTATAAGAGGCATCCAATCAGCCATTGCCAGCTTCTTTTAAGAGAGAGTCTCAGATAGGTGATGGGTGAAGGGGACAATTTATACTCAAGCCAATCAGCACATTTATTAGCACTACTTGAGTCATCCCAAACTTTTATGGAAGTTGATGGAGAGAGCAAAGACCAACTCAAAGCAGTATAGGATGACTTTGAGATCAGAAGTATTCTCCTTACTAACCCGAGTAAAGATCCGGGCATGGTATATTGGAGTACTATTGTGTTATTTACTTTTACGTTAAACATCTTTTTAAGCAGCTTTCTTGGGAATGAAAGCAAGCGACAGATGAAGCTTTTGAAGCTTTAGTAGAGATCTAGATGAAGAATTTTTTAGTTAAGAGACTAATTAGCTGTGATGTAGCATATCACCCTACATTGATGAATTGATCTCTCTCTATAAGGAGCTGCCCCTGGTTTCCATGGTGTGATTTCTTAAATAAAAAGATATGTATAACCAATTGCTAAGATAATGATCACTTGTAGTTCTCAAAGGGAGGTCTTTCAACTTGTTCTGGATACAATTTTCTTGATAATTCATAAGCAAAGTTTATAAAACTCTTGGGAGCTCTTCCTTCATGGCTATTTGGTCTCAAATAGGTTTTCTGAATTTGGCTAGCTTTCTCCAAGTTAGCAAGACAACCTTATCTGTAATAAGCTTTTTTTTTATTCAAATAACCCACTAGTTATCGTGTTTCTACGTAATTTTGGTTTCTGCCACTAATACTTTGTAATTAATTTGATTGACAATACATTGTTTGATGGTTAAAATCCAGGAAAATAAAACTAACAAAACTTGTTCTCATTTAGTTCAGATCAGCCTCTTGAAGTACATATCATTATCGTATCCTCTGCTATGGTGGGGAGAATGCTTAAATTGTTTCAACAATCAATCAAATCATCGATCCGTCATCAAAAATAAAATGCACAAGCCAAGAAGTAATCCTAAATTGTAGTCATACCCACTTTATATTTGTCAACAAAATCCATTCAAAAAAGAGTCAGCAAAATATTCTCCGATTGGTAGTATGATCAAAACCCAAAAATCTCACACTTTCCCCAAAAACAGTTCTCAAATAAAAAGTTATACAAATAATGTATTACTTTCATTAGTCCTCTTGCTGACAGCCTACAATCAAAAAACTAATATGATGTAGGTTGTCCAGAATTTCCTGGTAAGAGTGCATACCGGCACTCCTCCCGTATTATCAAAAAAAAAAGAAAAAAAGGGAAAAAAAAGAAGAAGAAGGAAGAAAGAAAAACAGATCTAAGTTAGCACTATTGAGATGAGGAGAAAAGTGGGGCACCAAGGGAATAACCTCTTTTGAGTTTTTGTGTTATTTAAGTATTTTCCTTCTTAAAGCGTTATTGATTAATAAATATTTCTTTTTTTAATTTGGTGGATATTATGAATATTTCCTGTAAGATATTTGAATTATTATTTTACTTCTTAATTAGTTACATCAAAGCCACTTTTAAATACTATAGTCCATGAAAAAGAAAGAGAGGGAGGGAGGGCAAAGTCCGAATCTTCTCCAATTTGGATTAAAATAAAGAAACCGGTTTCTATTTTTGTGCGAAAAAATGATTCATCTCCCTTCATGTGATGAACCTTGGACACTACCATTCATAATTTTTTTTTTTGATATTATTGGAAGAAAAGAAATGCTTGCATTTTTCTGAATTGGCACTCCTCTTGCACATCCATCATTCATAAAATATTTTATCATCTCAACAACTGGGCTATCCTCCATGGACCGAGGGGACTTCCAGGTTCAGTAAATTGTGGAGTAGGATTCAAAATATCTTGATAGTAGTGGCCTCCTCTAATTAGCTCCTTTATTGGTTTCCCTTGGCCTTTAATCTTAGCATCATCTGGCTTATAAAATGTGGGTTTTTCTTTTTCTTGGGAGCTGTTTTTGGATTGGAACCTTAATCTCTCTTCTGTAGCAAATATTTATTTTCTCTTCTATATATCCTTCTTCTTGTCCGTTTTTTTTTTTTTTTGTTAAAAAATTCAGATGACAAAGGTTCTAATGCCCATGGTCTCCTTCCATTTAAAAAAAAAGAAAAAATTGATTACAAAGAATTTATAGTTGGGGGGGGAAGGTGCTGACGTGCATCTCTCTAGTTTGATTGTGAGAAATTTTTTTTAAAATTTTTTTTTAAAAAAAAATTTACATATTTAGTTGATCATAGAAAAACGACTAATTACAGAGTAGTTTATTTTGGTTAAACATTTATTTTTTAAAAAAATTATATAAAATATCTATTATATTTTAATAGATATAAGACCATATTTTTTGCTCCTAAATTTTATATAAATATTAATATTAAATTTATATTAATATTAATATATTATAATATAATATTAGATTATAATAATTTATTTGTTAATATAATACTAATATATATTAATATTATATTAATATAATATCAATATTTTAATAAATAAATTTATTAATATAGACATAAATATATTATTAAATATTATATTATATTAATATTAATAAAAATATTATATTATATAAATATTAAAATAATATTAAAATATAATAAATATTATAATATTATATTATTAATAATAAATATTTATATAAATATTTATAAAATTTTATTATAAATCTTAAAAAATATTTTGAAAAAAAAATATCATACTTCTTGTCCATGAAAATATCAACATCCTGTAATTTCCGCTTCATATAAAATGTAAGAAGTAATTATTTATAAATTTTTTTTTTCACTTTTTTTTTTTTTTTTTAAATTTAACTAAATAAAAATCCCCTCTCCATATCTCAAAAATTATCTCTTTCCTCTTCCATTTTTCGACAACCAAACGAGTCCTCCGAGTGTTTGGACTCGGGTGACCGTGACGGACGATTTGGGCTTTCTCTTGCCAAAAAGAGAGACCAACATATAAAGCACAGAAACGGCGGTATATTTTTGTTTTTTATTTATGCCTGTAAAATATTTTTCGTTATCGATGAGTAATATTTTAAAAGTTACAGAAACACTAATCTTCTAGCTCGGATAACATGCAATGAAGGGATTCAAAGTTAATCAGCGACTACAACATATATATATATAAAAAAAAATATATATATGTATGTATGACATGCTTTTTCTTATTACTCGACCATGATACAACCATCCTATCTGGGAAAACAACAACTCTATGCTGAGGGGAGAGGCTTCATCTCTTGCTTGATAGCCACCACCAGCTGGTCATAGGCTTCTGCCCAAGCGGTTTTCATCTTGGGGCTCCACATGTCCGGGACTGCCTCCTTTATGGTGTCCAAAAGCGCGAACCTGGTCACCTGTTTGCCAAAACAGAGTCATGTATATATCCACGATCCTTTCATGCTTCGTTCGTCAATTCTCTGCCAAACTGATGAAATGGAACCGATCCTTTACCTCAAAGTGTTCATCGACCACACCGCTCTTGAAATGGGTGGCACCCAGCTTCTTCAGAGTCGTCTCCCTCACCGTAACCTTACCCGCTTTCCGCAGTTGTGCTGCCGACTCGCAAGTCTAACAGAGATGAACAAACGGTTAAGCAAACCAGAAGAAGTCGAGCAGCGTCAGGGGAGAAGAGTATTTATTATGGTGGATGGATGATTGATTCATTTTTTTAAACATAAAACTGATGTGAATGAAGGATGGTGGAAAGAGATACCATGACAAAGACGGACATGGCATGGGTTTTGAGCTTGGGGTTGTTTTCGAGGGGCACATCAGAGTCACGCAGGAAAGAGAAGAGCCGGCTTGCTGAGGGCGCGATCTCAAAGATTCTGCGAAGAAGACAACCGATCGAGCATGAGAAAGTAGAAACAACAAAAGAGAGGGGGGCCCGGGTGAAGAAGACCTCAAGAAGAACTTGAGCCCGAGGGCGGCGGCATCTTTCTTCATGGCATTCCAGGATCTGAGCACAAGAGCCTCCTGCTCTTCGGTGAAACATTTCGCTTCCGAGTCCCCGAATGCCGCGGTGACGTTGGACAGGGCCATCGATGCGGTTCCTGGTATTAATCGGTTGGTAAAGATTGGATCGCAGGAGGGATACGAGATTGTTTGGTGCGCGAACAAGGGCTTAAATAGCTGGGTTTCTGGGTGGTGGTTTGGAGCTTGGACCGAGACGGAGACGGGTCAATGTTGCATGTTAAGCTTGGCCCCTGGCCCCTGGCCCCTGGCCCCTGGGGGATGCGGGGAGCCAACTCCGCACCCTTTGAAAGTTCTTTAAACAACTCAAGTTGGGTTCCATGTCGCAGCCTGGCGCAAAACCATGGGCCGCTGCTGTGGGCGGAAATCTAATATATATATATATATATATTAAAATAGAAGACAGAGTTATACTTCCGTGACCATTTCCTATTTGAAATGTCGCAAGTGATCGTGAAAGTATAACTCTGTCTTCTATTTTAATATATATATATATATATATATATATAATATATAAAATCATATGTTGCGATGGATTTTTGATTCTAGCCAGGAATGGCTGAAGTTGAATTGAGACCATGGGCGCAGCGGGATCCGTAAAACAAATACTAATCGGGGTTGGCTTCGGCAAATATACTCCAACGCTCCGATCACGATATTGGAATAGATGAGAATGAGTGTGAGAGAGAGTGTACGTATTTTGAGGATTCTTTTAAAAATTTTATTTATATGTAGGGACGACAGCCATTTAGGGATGATATTTTTGGTCCGTCCCGACCAATTCGGATACAGCCTGACAAGATTTGAGACTGAAATTTTTGAGATACAGCGATTATTTTCGTCTTACTTGCTCTAAAATCAACTGGGTTGTTTTAAATTTGAAAAGAAGCGTAAAATTCTCAAATTGAATCTGATCTGACTACTAAGCTTCGCATTGATGTGCATCTAACTGAAAGCGATCATGCTCAACCTCCTCGATTACAGTCAATTGGAACTCATCGATGAATGGGCATACGTGGACTAGTGAAGCGTTTAGCCGTTATAGTACGTCATCTCTTGCTTCTTTCCTATCAATCCAATTCTCAAGTGCTTACGCCTTGCCTTAGAGAGGACGATGGAATATAATATAATATAGTAAGACAACCGACGCCAACCAAGAGGAGGCGGGCTCTCTCCAACCAAGAGCACCTCATTTACACGTGCGCTAATGCTTTTCAGGGGAGCCCATTAGGGGCGATAGTACTTTTTTCTTGGTTGTTCGTTTCGAGATAAAGGAAGCACTTGCCTTGGGAGCAAGCTACCTTTCTTTCCTCGCCATCCCGACTTGTCTCTGTCCCTTAAGTAAGAAGGTCAAGCGCTAAAAGGCTAGTCTCTAAGTTAGCAAGTCAGGCTGGCATTTTGGTCACTGAGGAAATCAACCTCCATCTGGGGATGAATGCGCTCTTAGGACAAAAAAAGAGGCTCTTAGCCTTTCGGCTACAACCAAATCAAGATGAACCCTGTGGATGCAGAAAAGACTGCCTTCATAACTCCGAAAGGTAACTTATATTACACAGTGATGCTTTTGGTTTAAGAATATGGATCGATAAGTAGAGTGGCCAGTATAGATAAGGATTACTCCGATACTGATAGCTAAGGATTTGCGACCGAAGTCTAAATCGATGACCAAACCTAAGATCGACAATCAAAGTTAAGATCGGCAATCGAAATCAGAATCGAAAAGATTTTCCATCAAGAGATTTTATTTGGGATGAACCAGTTGGAAAGTGAGGATCGATGAAGTTTGAAATTGTCGGTCTTTCATCAGTTTGTTTCTTCGACTTGGATGACATATATCTCAAAACAAAAAAATTTATTGATATAATAAAAATAATAAAAAAAAAATAAAAAAAAAATATTTATTTAAATTATTAATTATCATTATAATTTCTTCATTAGATTATTAATGACTGACTCAGTGAATATACGGCACCACTATCAAAAAATGAAAAAAAAAAAAAAAAAGGCACACCGTGAGAGCCTTCAAAATTATTCGTAAACAAAACTATCATTCCCAAGATAGCAACAAGCTTGTGAGGCTGAACTTGGTGTTTTGTTGACCCGAAGAATTCAAGTCAACAAAATCAATTGCAGGTAATATATTAAATTATTAGTATCTTTTGGAGTATCGATTTAAATCATTATGAAATTACGTCTACATTTATTGATTGTAATGGTTCAAATTGTTTAGCAATCTCCTTTTACTTTTATATAATCATGTCACTTAATCTTATGATTGCGACATCTTAATTTGTTGATATGCTTGGCTATTACATAACATGCCTCATGTTACCTTTTGATTCTGATTAGTGCACGTAATGGTCTGTCATTTATATTCTTCATTGAAAATTATGATCGGTGCGCCATGCGGTGCCATTACCAAGGTCACATATTAATGAAATTTAAAGCGTTAAACCGGTACATGAGGCACAAAAGCTTAACAGGAAGGTTATGGCGGCCTCTAATTTCACCTCTGGATTCAGTAGCCATCGGATATTCTGACTGACATCCATGCTCCTTTTCTTTTCTTTCTTTCTTTTTTTCTTTTCTTTTCTTCTTCTTTTTTTCTCCTTCTTCTTCTTTATTTTTTTTTTACATCCACACAATATACTGTTCGAATATGAGTATAATCCAAAAAATTAAAATACAAAATATCACGTAATATCTGCGATATACGTCATCACGGTACCAAGTCCAATCTCTAATATATTCAGCAACAAAGAAGACAATCCAATCCGTAATACTGTTTGCCTCTCGATAGACATGAGAATAGTTGACGTAGACAAATAGCTCAGAGACTCCTAGATGTCATGAAGTAATGGGTGAACACTAAACTGCTCGTGTCCGAGCGAATCCAGCCAATGACTGTAGCAGAGACGCCCTGCACAAAAATTCTCTCAGCTCAAGTTCAAGACGACCATAGATGATGTCCGCCTATGCAGCATGAAGCTCCACTCCAGGGACCGACGTTCAATGAGAGGTGATCCCCCAGCAGCCAACAGCCTTTCATCTGGGCTACGGATGACATAACCTGCACCACCACTATCATCTCTGATACTGTTGTCGAAGTTGATCTTGACAAATCCAAATGGAGGAGGCTCCCAGGAAATGAAACAAATCCTACAGGTCACTGTATATGCAGCAAGGGAGCCCCAGGAGGTCGGGAGGCAAGGGATCGTCCAGTATATGAAAATGATAGCACTCCAAAAGATGATAGGCCCTCTCCAACACCAATGTGCTGGAACGACCTCATTCTCAAAAATCAGACTGTTTCTGGACAACCAGATCTGGTAAGCAATGTATGCAAGTTTACCATTCTACTCACTGCCCTCAGATTGCTCTAGTGGATCGCATCAAGGAATGGGGATGGCCAAGACCCATAAGATGCTCCCCATGGTGGGCAGCCCGCCATCCTCCAAATCAAGCACACCTTTGGGTAGTGGATCAGAGCATGCTCAGTCATCCATCCTCCAGTCCGCACATCAGACGGACTAGCTGCCGACAGCTCCATATCATGCTCACTGAGAAGAGATCGGGTCAGAAGCCGATCCCAAGCCACTTCCAAAGGAAGAGTCTGATCCTCGGATGAACTGCCACTCTCTAGATCCAGCAGCCTCAATCTCCCTCTGGGGTAGGTCTGTACATCTCAACAAGATCCTTAGTAGGGATAGTAGGATCGGTCCCACACCCTCAAGTTCTGACTCCGATAGGTAAGGATCGGGATAGAGAAGATTCTATCCGCAAGTTGACCTTCAAAGAAATGGGTGACAACCTGAGTCCTCAGCCTCTGTCCTCAGTGATCAGCTCGTGAACCCACCTGTCATCCTACAACTCCATGCTAACAAGGTCGGCCAACGTGAGAGGGGCAGGTCGGAGATCTAGGCATCATGGCTCACATGAACTGAAGTCCCATTGCCAATCAGCCACCTGACCCTGGCCAATATAGTAGGGATGCGAGTACAGATCTCCCTCCAAATAAAGGAGCAGCCGCGCCCAATGCTAATCTAGGATCCCTGGTTCCAGCCACCATATCGAGCTCTCATTACCTGCTGCATAGACAATCAAGTTGAGTGAGGAATCAAGCAGCATGTCTGGCAATCATAGCCTCCCTCCTGACCAACAAGACTGAATCCCTAAGCCTCCGTCTTGTAGTGGCTGGCAAACAACCTCCCAGAAGACAGATGTAGTCCGTGTCCTCTCCATCTGGAGCCCTAGAGAAAGTTTCAGAGCTGCTGCTCCAGAGTCCTGAGGTAAGAGCATGGCACCACATATTCGCTATGAGGTAAATCAGGATGAAACTTAGGATGATCTCATCAAGATAGCTTTTCCCATCATGGAGAGGGATCGGCTTGCCAGCCCTTAAGGCGCTCTCTGATCCGTTGCTCCATGGGCCTGCAGTCCATCCTCAGAAATCTTCATTCAGTGATGGGAACATTGAGATAGGTAAGAGTCCGCTCTGCTCAGGAATCCCCAATCTGTCCCAAATTGTTTGCTTCATCTGAATCTTCATCTTGGGACTGAATATGATGGAGGACTTTGTAAGTTCACTAACTGGCCAACGCTTGGCAGTAAGTCACAACAATGAAAGCAAAGCTCCTCACATTTTGAATAGAGGCTCGATCAATAAGCAGGCAACATCTGCAAATAGAAGATGCGAGGGGGGTTGTGCCCCAAGGGCAGCCAGTAGGGCTCTAGATTTGCCTCTTGGACTACCGTCCGAAGAGCATGGAATAGAGCATTAGCATATAAAATAAACAGATAGGAGGAGAGAGGGCACCTTTGTCGGAGTCTACCTATAGAGTGAAAGAACTCTATCGGAAAGCCGTTGATCAGGATAGCATAGCTCGGGGCCTCCATGCAGTCCATGTGAAGGATCATGTCAGTGCATCGGATCGGCCAGAGATAGAGGCAGCGGAATTCAAAATTTTTTCTTCCGACGGGCACATGAAACATAGATCTAAATCACATTAATAAGCATAATATATCAGCATATTAATTAAAAATTGTGATAACTCTTATCACCTTGCATGAGTAGACGATCTCCGCTATCCGATGATCGTGGTAAATGATTCTTGAGGAGCCGGCACTTGTCTGACCTCTATGATATCCACTCGGATCTGCTTGGATGCTTTCTCTGGATTTGATCCATGTATGCTGAAGTGGATAAAGGGCACCTTGATCAGCTACGAAGCCGATCTCTGGGGGGCTGTCAGATCAACCCTTGATGCAGCCTTTTCTTCCTTCACTTGGATGGCGCCTGAACTTCTTCAAGCGTACTTCGAGGATTGATCCAACTCCTTTAGGCATGGAGAGTAGCAGCAGCCTAACACCTTAGGTGTGTGGGATTGGGGAGAAGTGGAGGTGGAAAAAAGACAGGATTTCAGGATTAAAGCCTTTTTATGAGATCACAAACCCTTTTGCAAGGGGTCTATTTTATAGACCCAAAACTCTAATCCTCTCCAACCAATATGGGGCGGCACCATTTTGAATTCTCAATTCAAAAAGGAGCTGCCCCTTCCTTCTTATCCACAAGGGCGTCGGCCCTTATTTTTCTCCACAAAAAAAAAAGAGGACCGAAGCCCATTTCTTCTCTCAAGTTTTCTTCGTACAATATTGCATGAGAGAAAAGAGAGTGGAAGGATTAAACCCATTCAAATTTCAAATAGATCTTATCATAACAACTTAGTTTAAATTTGAACATTTCAAATTCAAACTTTGAATTTAAATGGGCAACATCCACAACCACCTCACCCTTATCCATAGGGGGTGCATGCCTGGATCTTATCCAGAATGGGCGTGCACCTCTTCTTTCCTCAAGAATGTATGGAGAAATAAGGAGGGCACCAAGTGTAAGGAGGGCGCCAACACTTGGCACCCCTCCCTCCTTATTCCATTCAATCTTTTGGGAACCATATTTTGAACTTGAATCTAATTCAAATTCAATTGAAGGAAGTTAATAGCGACCAACAATTGATGCTTGACTTAGAGCCCAATTAGATTAGGCTGAACCCTATCTGAAAGGAATCTAATTCAAGAGAAATCTGGATCTAATCATGTGCTAGTATGATTTTTTTAGACCCAATTGGATCAATTGAGTCCAATTATGTAATCCTACATCAAAATCCTTTATTGTGTGATCCTATAGATCCAATTCTGTATGGTAATAGAATATATTATGATCTTTATCATCAACATTATCGAAATTTTTTCAATAGATTGGAACTCTTTCTAATTCAGCCAATTAGAATTATTGATCATTGAAATAATTCTAATTGATCCCGCAATCCATCAGTAACACCTAGCAGTATATGGTGAAAATCCATCAGAACTAAAAAATAAATCTTTAGGTGCAGTTATCGTGTGATTCATCTTCTATCATGAGTTCCAACAGAACTGAGGTTAAGGATAACTTGTCAAACCTCATTTCTGTCATATGTCAGAATCGATTGATTCGAATCTGATGTGAAATCCAATATAAACACCTTTCTATCTTTCACACTATGACGGTCATGGCTTTAAGACTTAATCTCATGATCTACATAGGACTACTCTTCTATCGAGGTCGGTAGATCCTATCTTAGTACAATCCTATTCCTACAATGAATATACTGTAGTCAACATACACCTTAAGGCATCAAATGACTAGGAGATCGAGTTATAGTATAATCAAACTACAGCACCCTTAAGGTGAACGATCGATGCACCTAAGATCAAAGAACTAAACATACAATCGCAACTTTGAGCATGTCACTGATAGAAGATAGATATCCTTGTGACTGCTCATGATTGATCACGCTCAGTACCCTTATTCTTAATAAGTACTTGTACAATCGCTCCGATGTCTCCACACCATAGATTCAAGACTCATCTATCCGAAGAAAGTGATCATACACTAATCTTTCGAATCAATTATCATTTTATGATGATTCTACAATCGAAAGTAATTTATGAGTTAACTATAATGACACATGTCTCAAATTCTCAACTCTTAAGAATATGTGTCATTATACCCATTAACCTAATAGACAATTCACAGACACTATAAACACAATGTGAATAAAAATAATTCAATTTTATTAACATAAAAATTAATTTTATAAATTATATCCTAAGAAAATTTTATAAGTATTGGTCAATCTGGCTTATAGGGCATACATCCAACAAACTCCTACTTGCATTAAAACTAATTGGCTACAAATCTAAGTCCTATCTTCTCAAGATGGACTTCAGTCTTTTGCTGGTTCAATTATTTTATCAATAGATCAGCTACTTTATCTATGGTGCCGACTCTCCTCATCTCGACGTATCCTTTTTCGAGGTAATCGTGGATGAGGTGGAATCGCCGCTCAATGTGCTTGAATTTCTAGTGAGATCTTGGCTCCTTAACTAGGACTATAGCATAGTTGTTATCACAGTAGAGTGGGATAACATCTGATGGCATCACACCTAACTCTGCAATAAATTTTTGAACCAGAATGCCTCCCTTGCAGCCTCTGATACAATGATGTATTCTACTTTCATGGTGGAATCTGTAATCACAGTCTGCTTGAAACTCTTTCAACTTACAACACCATCATTGCATAAAAAAATACTTTCTAATATCAACTTTTGATCATCAGTATCAGACATGAAGTCTGAATCAGTATACCTCTTCACTTTAAGTTCTCCATTCTCAAAGATCAAAAATATATCCTTAGTCCTTCTCAAGTACTTAAGGATACATTTCACAGAAGTCCAATGCTCTTCATCTGAATTCGACTGATATCTGCTTGCGACACTCACAGTATAGATGATATCAGATATACAAAGCATGACATACATGAGGATCCCTATGGCCGAAGCATAAGGGATCTTGCTCATGCATTCTATCTCTTCTGGTGTATTGGAGCATATTTTCTTGGAGAGATGAATACCATGTCTGAAGGATACAAGACCCCTCTTGAAATTCTTCATGCTGAATCTCTTTAGCACCTCCTCAATGTATATCTTCTGTGACAATCCCAGCATCCTCCTAGATTTATCTCTATAGACTTTAATCCTCAAAATGAAGGATGCCTCTCCTAGGTCTTTCATGAAAATTTTTTGAATAGCCATACTTTGACCAAGGTTAACATGAAATGTCATTTTCAATCAGGAGGATGTCATCCACGTACAATACGAGGAAAGTAGCAGCACTGCCACTGATCTTTTTAAATATGCATAGTTCCTCTACATTTTTGATGAAATCAAATGATTTGATTATATCATTAAAATGAGCATTCCAACTCTAAGATGCTTACTTCAGTCCATAAATGGATCTTTACAGTTTATAAAATTTATGATTACTACACTAGAAGTGAAACCAAGCGTTATTTCATATAGATATCTTCCTCAAGATATCCATTTAAGAACATCATTTTCACATCCATTTGTCATATTGCGTAGTCGAAATATGCTACAACGGCAAGCAGTGTGCAGATAGATTAAGCATGGCTACAGGTGAGAAGTATCCTGATAGTCAATACCTTCGCACTAACTATATCCTTTTGCCACGAGCCTAGCTTTAAGAGTCTCTACCTTTCTATCTGCACCAATCTTTTTCTTGTAGATCCATTTACATCCAATAGGTACAATACCTTCGGAGGATCCACTAAGATCCAAATTTGGTTTGAGTACATCGAATCAATTTCCGACTTCATTACCTCTAATCATTTCTCAGAGTCGATATCTAATATCGCTTCGCTATAGGCTTTGAGGTCATCATCATGTACCCAATTTTCTGTGAGGAATATTTTCTCTACATCCTCTGAGATAATACCTAAGTATCTCTCAAGATGATGAACAATCCTACTAGACCTATGAGGTGGAGGAGGAGGTGCAAGGATTGGCTCAGACTAAATTGGTTTCATAGGTTTGAGGCTCGTTGCTCTTCAAAGACTTTTTCTTCGAGTCTAATCTATGTTCCCATACCTCCATCTTGAATAAATTATTTTTTCAGAAAAACTGTATGCCAACTCACAATTACATTGTGGCTTTCGAAAGATAGAAATAATATCCTAATGACTCTTTAGGACATCCAATGAAACATGCTCTAAGGGATTTAATTTCTAACTTATCCGTCTGTTGTCGTTTGATATGGACTGGATAACCTCAAATCTTGAGGTGACTTAGACTCACTTTTTTACCATGCCATATCTCATATAGTGTGGTAGGAATGATTTTAGATGGAACCTTATTCAATACATAAATTGTAGTCAGAAGACTATATCTCCAAAAAAAATAGGAATGTTTATGAAGCTCATCATGGAATGAACCATATCTAATAAGATTCAATTTTTTATTCTGAAATTCTATTGAGTTGAGGCATTCCAAACGGAGTCTACTATGAGACTATGTCATATTTCTTAAGATAATCTATAAATTTTTCATCAAGGTATTCACCTCTTCGATTGATCGAAGAACCTTAAGAGACTTTTAGTTTTTTTTCACTTCATATCTGAATTCTTTAAACTTTTCAAAGGCCTTAGACTTGTGACGCATAAGGTACACATACCCATACTATGAAAAATTATCAGTAAAGATTATAAAGTAGGAACAACATCCTCTAACCGTACATCGAATGGGCCGCACACATCTGAATGCATCAGAGCAAGTATCTCTGTGGTCCTTTTCATATGTCCTACAAAGGACAACTTGGTTATTTTTCTCTGAAAGCATGATTCAGACATCGGATATGACTTGAAAGTCAACGGATCCAACAGTTCGATTTTCTTCAATCTGTTAATCCTATTTTCTCCAATGGACCTAGCCTTAGGTGCCATAAATACTTTTCATTTACATTATCCCTGGGATGTTAAGAACCTGTGGTATTCACATTTTGCTTGACATAATTTACAAAAATATCAATATGTAACTGAAAGAAATCATTAATAAGAAACCATTTTAATTTTATTATTTTAAAATAAATATTATAGTGATCCTTAAAAAAGCTAATTACATAATTTCTTATATTAAACAAGAGACAGAAATCAGATTTCTGCTTACATAGGTACAAAATAACAATCTCTTAACAATAAAATATTTTTTGATGATAGTTGAAGAGGTTATATTCTTATAGCTACAGAGCAACATTTGCTCCATTTCTGACACATAGGATCATTTCTCTATCCCTCAGCCTCCTGCTATCCTCAAGATCTTGCAAAAAACTGCATAGGTGAGCATTAGATCCAGAGTCAAGCATCCAACTGGATGTAGAAAAAATTATTAATTTGTTTCTATGATGAGCATACCTTTAGACCCACCTTTCTTCTTATTTTTCAGAGTCACCAGGTAAGCAGGGCAATTCTGTTTCTGCTAGCTATCAATATTACAATGAAAATATTTTTCTTTATCAATGGTTTTTTTTTGGAACCACCTTCTTCTTGCTCTTTATCTTCTATTTTTTTACGAGTTTTTTTTCTTCCAGTAGACTTTCTTCTGAAAGAAGTTTGTTCCACAGCAAGTATAGAGCCATTTGAACTCTTCAAGATTCCTAATTGTGACAATATATTCATCAACTCATCATGGTGCACTGAATCTTATTCATATGAAAGTTTACTATAAACTGCCCATATGAACTGTCAAAGACTGCAGAATGAGATCAATCTGCAAGTCTTTATCCATAGATATTTGAGCTTCTCAAGCTCTTTAAGATCCTTGATCATTGTCAAACAATGTTCATGAACCGACTACCCATAATGCATCTTTACTTTGAAGAGTTGCTTGGACACTAAGTAGCGAGCTATGTGGCTCTGCTCACCATACTACTCTTGCAGGTGAGCTAGAATCTATCTAGTAGTTTTTATGTCCTCGTTTCATGCTATAATTTATTAAACATCGAGGCCAACACATAGTACCTAACTTTATTATCATCGTCCAATCGCTTCTCATGAGATGCTCTTTGATCAGTGATCGGACGGGTGGAAGAGGGGGAAGGTCCTGATCAAGGATGTAGGCAATCTTTTCGAAACTCAAGATAATCTTTAAGTTCTAAAACTAATCCTTAAAATTAGATTCAGTCAACCTATTAATCTCTAGGATTCTGGCTAGGAGGTTAGAAACAGACTTAATTTTCTATAGAGAGTCAAAGTTTTTTGTTAGATTTTGTAATCAACTTAACCAATTTATTTTAGAGATTTTATTTTAAAAATAAATTTGGACTTCTATTATTTTTTTAAATTCTCACACTCTTCAGGTAAAAAAATAAAATCTTCACAATTAAAGAATTTAATGGATGCTGTGGTCTCATCGACTGACTCACCATCTCACCTAACAGTTATTTATGATGGGTCAGTCGATAATCCAATATTTTTTTAAATATGTTATAACCAACTTCGATCTCTAATTCGTGAAGCTTCACCTTGTCGAAATATTGGCCCACTTCTTAAATAAGTCAGACCCACTGTTTGCATGAAATAGAGCTATCATTGGGACTCTCACCATGTCCGAAATATTTAGCCCAACTCCTTCTCCACCCTATAGCATCTTATGCCTAATAGCATGGTTGCATCTTTTCAGTGCAACTGAACCAGTATGTCCGATCGAGAACAGTCAACATTGAAAAGGATCCACACAACTACAACAGTAGAAGATCACTAGACTTAATATTTTATAAAAAAATTTAGATTTAGGTCTTATCCTTAATTAGTCATAATTGATATGATAACCTAATGGCATGGGCTAGCTCGAATCATTGAGCAATCTAAATCAAAACTTGATCAATCAAGTTGGCCAGGTAAGTGTGATTATTGGGAGGGTTGCAGATGCTTACCTTAGACACCATTTGTTCATGGGCAGATAAGCATGATCTCAATTAAAAATCATGATTAAGACTTGACTTAGACATCAATTAGTTAATAAGAATTGAACAGGTCAGTCTAGACTCAGCTAGAACCACTAGGCCAAATTAGGTCTTTGAATTGATCGACAACATGTGGCTGTTAATTGATCTGACCAATCTACAACTAATTAGATTGGTCATGAGCATATTTGACCTAGTCCTAACCAATATTTGATTCAATTTGATCAACCGCTCAAACTAGATCTAATTAAGCTACCCACACCTAAAATCTATATTTTATAAAATTATTTTAGATCTTTAATTCTCAATTTTAGATCTGTTTAATTTCATATCTTAATTCTTAATTAAGTCCATGGGTCTTATTTAGATTCCAAATAATTTAGATCTAAATAACTTAAAATGTATCTATACATAATTTTTTGCTTACCTCGAGTCGACTCATCCTGAACTTGAGTCGACTTGTCACAGTGAGTCGACTCGACTCTAAGATTGAGTCAGCTTATCATGACGAACAAAAATTCTGTTACCTAGCCTACTGAATTGAGTCGGCTCGTCTGCAAATCGAGCTGCTCTTCAGGGTCTCGAGTCGACTTGAATGAAAATGAGTCGACTCACCAAGATCTTGAGTCGACTTAAACAGAAATCGAGTTGACTCGACAGGCATGCTAGCAGTAGTTTCAATGTTTCAATTCATATGTGCATACCAAAAAGTTTTAGTTTAGATATGAAAATAATTTTGTAATCTAAACAACTTTACGTGCAACATATCAAAATAGATCCTAGGATTTTTGGATCTAAGATTTTGTAAAAATTAAGTTTTTTCTTTTGCGGTTCTTCTTTTTGAGGTATGATCACAGCGGCACCCTACACGCCATAAGAGAACCTGTTGATTGGGCAAAAAAGAAACTTTAATCCCTGCTTCCTCTTATGATGGACGGCCATAGTGATTAACCCATCTCAGTATTAGGCTACTTAAAAATTCAACTAGATCTACATATATATCTCATATATCAAAAATAGATCTAGCCTAACATGCAGATCTAATCTAAACATGCTAAAAATTAGATCCAATCTAAATATTTTTAGATCTGATCACTACTCAGATCACATCTGAATCAGATATGATCTTGATTTAGATCTATAATCCATATAATTGGCTCTGATACCAGTTGAATGATCGTGTCAGTGCACCAGATCGGTCAGATGATATGTCGCGATATTATCGTTAGGACATCATGATTATCAAATTAAATTGATTTTTTTAAAAAAAATTAAAAATATATAGAAAATAGCGAGTTGGATCGAATCATCAAGAAAATAGTGCTTTGATTTTTATAAAAAAAAATTTTAAAAATAGAATTGTAAACAGAAGTAGTGCAAAAAAATAAATTTGGTACTAAGATCTACTATTTAGATCTTACTTCTACTTGCAATAAAAATAAAGAATAAAAATTTAAAGAGCATAAAATAAATTGGTATTAAGATCTACTAACTAGATCTTAGCATCTACTTGTAATAAAAATAAAGAGTAAAAATTTAAAAATATAATAAAATAAATTTTACATTAATTAAAATTAAAATTTTATTATAAAAAAATTAAAAAAAAAATAAAAAAAAATAAAATTATAACAAAGATCTAAAGTTGATCGATGCAGTCTCATCGAAAGATGGTTAACGATCTCTCCTTCTTTCTTCATATCCGTAAAATGAACTACTTCTCTCTTTCTTTTTTTGGATCTCTACACCTCTCTTATTTTTTTTATTTTTTTTTTTTTTTTTTTTTTCTACTATTCCAGACTCTCTTTTATAGATGGATTTTTTTTTTGAATTTTGGTGAAAAATGGAGTCTGAAAAATCATTGCCATTGCATCAAAGCTCCAGATCAGCTCAAAAAATCATTGCATCAGGCCTTTTATCAGTCAGATTCAATGCTGGCCATTCGATCGAGTCTTAGATTTGATTTGGACTATTGGATGGCCTCAAAAATTTTCTATTTAAGTTCTATCGATTGGAAACAACCATAGCCATTAGATCATCTCTCTAGAGGGCTTTCAACTGTTGGATCGTGTAAAGGAGTGGGCCACCATTGATGGATATGGATGGAGCTTCCTCAGTCATCCGATCAAGTGTTCCACGACCTCTCAGCCATCGATCAGTGCTCAATCTCCTTCTGTTGCTTAGTTCTCTCAATCGGATCGAACATGGATCATTCGATCGAGCCTGAAAATCAATCTGGACCATCCACCAGCGCAAAACCCACTTCGCTCTCGTTTGCCGTGATAAAAAATTGGAGGAACTGTTTCTGTGGACCGCACATAGACCCGATGTGCATGGTCTATGGACCATCTGTGAGCCACGTCCTGCTTTGTGGACCACTCGTGGATCAAGCGGCCAGTCCACCATGCACCAAAAGTCATTATAGGTGATTTTTGGATGAGTTTTGACTGATTTTTGTTTTTTTGGCTTGCTCTCTATTCCCAACATTTTTTACTATGGATGTGATGAATTTAAGCTTAAATTTAGGCTTAATTGGGCTTAATGTGATAAAAATCTTCATGACTTATAATTTTTGAAAAAGAGCATAACAAGTATTAAATATAAAATAATACAGACTAAATATCTAATATTTTAATATTTTTTATGTCAAATTTAATGTACTGATCACACCCTCCAATTTAAACTTTGTTCATCTATGAGTAAAGAAAGAATTTAGATCGAGTTAAATACCTTTTAACTTAGAGTTTCGAATTTTATCAGGTAATTTTCAAAAAGACCACTGATATTAGTAAAGCGTAGGTGATATATATCATTGGAATATTAGTACTAATCAATGTGGGACTTAAGTGAAGAATATTAAATCTTTTCTAATTTTTTTTAAATTAACTCTACTTTATCTCCAAATCATTAGTCTTCATATGGATAAGTATATTATTACTTCCGTCATTTATTTGTTATTATTTGTTATATATATTTTTAACATTATACCGCTATTGAGTTCTTAATCTATTAAGCTTTCTGTTTGACCCATGTAGTGAGTTTTCAGTCAATAACTCCAAACAGGCTATGAATTAAAACTAGCTTTACAATAAAGCTTCTTTCTTTTGATACGAAACTCAATACTTGTTTAGACAAAGAGGTCCGATTACTCAGCATGAAGTACTTAAAAAAAAAAATTTATAAAGAAATGTATAGTTATCCTACACAAGTTCATGGAAGTAAATTCTTCTTTGATGCTGATAAAAAAATTTAAAAATACTCAAGAAAAAATGTTTAAGTTCTAAACTTAACTCTTTATTGGATTTTCTTAATACTTGATCCCTCGATATCTCACAAATTCTCTGATCTGTGTATCAATTTATTTTTTTTAAAAAATACTTAGTTCAACTTTATTTTTAAGCATAATCAGATACTTAAATGTAAATACTAACTTATTTAAAAATTAAAAAAAATTATTATTCTCTCTCCTAACTTAATCGATATTGTCCTTAATGGAGTAGGAACATAAAGGGTGCATATAACGAGAAAGAAAAGAAGAGATGTCATCTGATCTAAAATTTTTTTAAAATTGATTCTCCCCCAATTTAACTAATATTGTCTTCAAATTTCTACAAAAGACACTAAGTAAGACTTAATTAACCTAAATAAAATACAAAAGATATCAAAAAGCAGAAGCTGGGTTGCCTTCCAGCAAGTACTAAGTTTACTGTCTTTAACCAGAACAATACAATTCTACCTCACCTATCTCATGTCGAATATTGAAATGATAAATTCTAATAGTTTTGATTTGTCAATCTCAGGAAGATGGCCTATGATAAATTTCAGTATTTTGTTGCCAATCTTCAGAAAGTATTTTACAATCTCATTCTTTGTCAGTTTTATCTTTCTAATATTAAGAAGATAATTTACAAACCCATTCACAGACCCTTATTTATTGAAAATTTTTCCTATTTATTTTTCTAAAATGCTTATGAATTGAGTTTTTGGGTTAGGATTTGAGTTCAATGCAATAGATACCGAAAGGATGTCACTTGATTCTAAATATACATACTCAAATGTGACCAAAGATGACTTCAGTTCTAAAGGAGATGATGATTCTAGATAGAAAGAACTAGCTTCTAAGGTTGAAAGAAATGGGACTTTAGGTTTATATATCTCGAATAACTCATCCACTCTCTTTTTTTTATCTTTCTCACTTAGATTAGAACCAGCATCAGTATCAGTTCCGAACTTAAGTTTTTTTATGTGGTTAGTCTCGGTACTAACCTCTTCTTTTAAATCCATATTTTGGCTAGTATCAGTATTAGCCTCACTCACCTAGTCTTGGTATGATTTCTTAAGAATCCTACTACTTTTAAGCTCGAAAATTGCTTTAAAATTCTCAAATTGAGGATTCTCAGATGGGACATTAGATTGATAACTAGGTCTAGATGATTGGTGGGTGGGTGGGTTATTTTTAAAATTTGATATTAGTTGGCTCGATAATTAACCTAGTTCTCTCCTTATGGTAGACTCAGCTAATTGATTTATTTGTATTCTAGCCTGTCGATGGATTACTGTTGGATTATAATCATTTGTTGAAGTTGGCTAAACCTATCATCGGCTAGAGGGGTCTGCTGAGGAGGTGGGTATAAAGACTGATTGCAATAGGATAGCTGGTAGGCTGACCTTTATTATAAGCATAGTTTAGATACTGGGGCCTATTTTGAAAATTATATATAGATGGCATTTGGGTTTGAACCTAAGTCTGTTCAGATCTCCAAGAAAAATTAGGACGGTTCTTCCAATCTTGGTTATATATATTTAAGAATGGGTCATTAATGGGCTTGAAATAATCTTAGACAACTTGAACTTATTTTTGGATGAAAGGTGGAAACTGTGCAGCCGTGAGACATTCACTCACATGGTGGGCTGGACTAGCACAGATAGAACAAATCTCTTGCTAATTGAGAAGTGGTTTGTATTGTGTAGGAGATTGTTGATCTAGAGCTAGGATTTGATCTAACTTCTGGGCAAGAAGGTTGACTTTATTTAATTTATGAGCTATGAAGTTCCAATCAGCCTTAGAACTAAAGTTTGGATGTCCGATCTCATAGATTGCCTGCTTTTGGTGAACGATCGACCTTGTATAGGAAGATAATGAAGCATGGTTAATCAAATTTTTACTCAAGATTTCAAATAATCATAGACTTCATCCTCACTCTTGCTCATGAATGCACCTCTATAAGATGCATCTACTACCTGTCTATATTGGTTTCCTAAATCTTCATAGCTTGAATAATTTGCCACTTAGGTAGACCATGGTGTGGGATTTTTTAAGAAGTTTCTTAAGTTTCTCTTATAATTCATGAATTTGTTCTCCTGAAAGCTGAGCAAATCCAGTGATGGCTCACCTCATGGTATTGCTTCGACCTATGGGATAGAATTTTTTAAGAAACTCGTGCTATAATTCAGTCCAAGTTCGGATTGGTCTCCATATTATGCTAAGCCAGTACTTGGCTTTGTCCTTAAGTGAGAAGGAGAATAGGATCAGTCTAAGTGCATCATCAAAAAAATCTTAAATCTTCACCATGGAACAGATTTCTAAAAACTCATCTAGATGCTTGTAAGGATCTTCATTGATGGGAAAGATGAGAGCATCTGGATTGTAGTCGACTTGATCTCATAATGGGTTGCAGGAATATCAGATAAGTGGATACAAGTCGATGGGTTATAGATGGAAGGAATCAAGTATTCCTTCATCTGCCTAGATGGTTCAGCCATTCGATTATCGGGTTTAATATGGATCAGCTGTTCAATTTCAGGATTAGATTTGACTAAGTCAGAAAAAGAGATTTCCTACCATACATGTACCAATGCAAACCCTAATGTGTGTGGTTCAAAATATATATATATATATATATATATAATATTTTTATATATATTTTTTCAATCACAGGTAAGTTAGCAAACAATTAAACTAGACACCTACGGATTTTTTAGACCCAACAGTTTGATGTACAGTGGCTCAACTAACGGAATCAATTAAATAACCACGAGTCTACTTAGGCTTAGCCTTTTTAACCTTTTGCCTTAGACACTAGTTTCAGGGATGAGTCCAAACTTACTTTGCGTTTGACTTCATCACAATACTCAAACTGAACTCAATTGATCCTAGGGTCAATGTCTACTGAATTTTAATTAGGCTTGAGTTAATGCGAGATGCTGATTGGTTATTTTTGAACTAAGAAAAAGTAATGAAATCTCCATCTTATTTTGTTAATGAGTGTTGTCCTTAAGTTGATTTGAGATAAATAAGCACAACCAATTTCAAACAAGAAGTTCTATGCAACTAAATTAGATGCATGAAACTAATCAAACTTGAAAGCTTATCTTATCTCCAATGATCACTAAAAAAAAAAAATCTAAATGATGAATGCTCTAAGCAATTTGGATTTTTACTCTTGTTACAAAGTTTTGATTAGATTTAAATAGGTGACTTTTAGATTAATTTGAAAAGAAAGCAAGTAATACTAAAAAATAAAGAAATCTAGGGTTAGGGTTGATCTCATCAAGCAAAATTAGAAGCTTTCTATCTCTTTTTTTATTTATTTATTTTATTTTTTTTATAAAAAAATAATAAAAAAAGTTAGTAAGCTATATTTATTTAAAAAAATCAAAAAAATTAAATATTAAAATTGGGGTCTTTCTCGGTAATGATGCCAAAATTGATATATCGCGATATTGTCGTTTGGACACTGTAATTATCAAATTAAATTTAATTTTTTAAAAAATTAAAAAAATATGAAAAATAATAAGTCGGATCGAATTCACAGAGAAGACAGTGCTTTGATTCGATAACTTTAATTTTTATAAAAAAATTTAAAAAAAAATAAAATTATAAACAGAAGATAGTGTAGAAAAATAAACTTGGTACTAAGATCTACTATTTAGATCTTAGCTTTAACTTGTAATTAAAATAAGGAACAAAAATTTAAAGAGCATAAAAATAAATTGATACTAAGATCTACTAACTATATCTTAGTATCTACTTGCAATATAAATAAAGAGTAAAAATTTAAAAGTGCAATAAAATAAATTTTACATTAATTAAAATTATGAGGTGTGAAGTGATCTCGTACTAAACGAATTTTACTTTCCAACCAAGAGAGTCGAACCTATTCCTGCAATTGCGGTCAGTCTCGCTACACTGAATCGAAATAAAAAAAGCAACTGAGCCTGCATAAGCAACACAAGCAAGAGAAAGAGGTATTAAAATTCTACTATAAAAAATTTAAAAATAAAATAAAATAAAATAAAATTATAATAAAGATCTAAAGTTAATCGATGCAGTCTCGTCGGAAAGATGGTTAACGATCTTTCCTTCTTTCTTCATACTCCGTGGAGTAAATTATCTTCTCTCCTTCTCTTTAGATCCCTACACCTCTCCTAATTTTTTTCTATTTTTTTTTATTTTTTCTACTTTTTTCTACTTTTTTTCTACTGTTCTCGAACTTTTTTTTATAGATGGATTTTTTTTCCAAACTATGGCGGAGAACTGAGTCCGAAATTATGTCAAAATTGTGTCCAATCTGCGTCACAGCTTTCTAACCATCAAATCTCGCATCAACGCTCCAGATCAGCCTAAAAAATCACTGCATCAGACTTTTATCAATCGAATTCAATGCTGGCCATTCGATCGAGTTTGAGATTTGATTTGGACCGTTGGATGGCGCTCAAAAATCTTTCTGTTTAAGTTTTGCCGATCGAAAACAACCACAGCCGTTGGATCATCTCTTTGGAGGGCTTCCAACCATTGGATCGTGCAAAGGAGTGGGCCGCCACTGATGGATATGGGATGGAGCTTCCTTAGCCATCCGATCAAGTGTTCCATGGCCTCTTAACCATCGATCAGCACTCAATCTCCTTCTGTTGCTTAGTTCTCTTAGTCAGATCAAACATGGACTGTCTGATCGAATCTGAAAATCAATCTGGATCATCCACCAGTGCAAAACCCCCTTCCACTCCCGTGCGCCATGATAAAAAGTTGGAGGAACTATTCCTATAGACCGTGCGTGGAGCCGATGTGCCATGATCTATGGACAATCCTGTGAACCGTGCCCTGCTCTGTGAACCATTCTCCGCTCGGTCCACCATACACCGAAGATCATTTTTAGGTGACTTTTGGATGATTTTTGTTCTTCTTGGCTTGCTCTCTATTCCCAACGTTTCTTGCTATGAATGTGATGAATTTGAGCTTAAATTTAGGCTTAATTAGGCTTAATATGATAAAAATCTTCATGACTAATAATTTCTGAAAAAGAGCATAACAAGTATTAAATATCCAATATTTTAATACTTTTTATGCCAAATTTAATGCACTGATCAACAGACACAGAGGCAGCGAAATTCAAAATTTGTTCTTTTGACCCGGCACACAAAACATAGATCTTAATCATATTAATAAGCATAATATATCAGCATATTAATTAGAGAGGGTGTGATAACTCTTATTACTTTTTGCAGGTAGAGGATCTCCGCTATTTGATGATCATGGTAAAAGGTTCTTGAGGAGTCGCGTACTTGTTCGATCTCTATGGATATCCACTCAGACTTGGTATAGGATACTTTCTCTGGATCTGATCCGCCTATGCTAAAGTGGATCAGAGGGCTCCTTGATCAGCTATGAAACCGATCTTCAGGGGGGCTGTTGGATCAACCCTTGATGCAGCCTTTTCTTCCTTCACTTGGACGGCACCTGAACTCCTTTAAGCATGCTTCAAAGATTGGTCCAACTCTTTTAGGCGTGGGGAGTAGTAGCAGCCTAACACCTTAGGCGTGTGGGATTGGGGAGAAGTAGAGGTGGAAAAGAGACAGGATTTCGGGATTAAAGCCTTTTTATGAGATCACAAACCCTTTTGCAAGGATTCTATTTTATGGACCCAAAACCCTAATCCTCTCTAACCAACATGGGGTGGCACCATTTTGAATTTCTCATTCAAAAAAGAGCTGCCCCTTCCTTCTTATCCACAAGGGTGTCGGCCCTTGTTTTTCTCCATGAAAAAAAGAGAGGACCGAAGCCCATCTCTTCTCTCGAGTTTTCTTCGTGCAACATTGGCATGAGAGAAAAGGGCATGGAAAGATTAAACCCATTCAAATTTCAAGTAGATCTTATCATAACAACTTAGTTTAAATTTAAATATTTCAAATTCAAACTTTGAATTTAAATGGGCAATCTCCATAACCACCTCACCCTTATCCATAAGGGGCGTACGCCTGGATCTTATCTAGAATGGGCGTGCGCCTCTTCTTTCCTTGAGAATGCACAGAGAAATAAGGGGGAGCCAACACTTGGCGCTCCTCCCTCCTTATCCCATTTAACCTTTCAAGAAATCACATTTTGAACTTGAATCTAATTCAAATTTAACTGAAGGAAGTTAATAGCAACCAATAATTGGTGCTTGACTTAAAGCCCAATTAGATTAGGCTAAATCCTATCAGATAGGAAATCTAATTCGGGAGAAATCTGGGTCTAATCATGTGTTAGCATGATTTTTTTAGATCCAATTAGATCAATTAAGTCTAATTAAGCAATCCTAGACCAAAATTCTTTATTGTGTGACCCTATAGGTTCAATTCTGCATGGTAATGGGATATGTTGTGATCTCTATTATCAACATCATTGAAACTATTTTTGATGGATTGAAACTCTTTCCAATTCAGCCAATTAAAATTATTGATCATCGAATAATTCTAATTGATTTCACAATTCACCAGTGACATCTAGCAGTATGTAGTGGCAATCCATCAGAACTAAAAAATAAATTTTTAAGTACAGTTATCGTGTGATTCGGTTATTCTATCATGAGTCCTGACAGGATCGAGGTTAAGTATAACTCATCAAACTCATTTCTGTAATATATCAAAATCAATCGATTCGAATCCAATGTGAAATCCAATAGAAACATCTTTCTATCTTTCATACTGCCATGGCCGTGAGCTTTAAGACTTAATCTCATGATCTACATAGGATTACTTCTCTTCTACCGAGGTCGATAGGTTCCATCTTAGTACAATCCTATTTCTATAATGAACATACTGCAACCAACATACACCTCAAGATCCCAAATGACTAAGAGACTGAATTATGGTACAGTCAAACTACAGCACCCTTAAGATAAATGGTCAATACATCTCAGATCAAAGAATTAAACATACAATCGCAGCTTTGAGCATGTCACTAATAGAAGTTAGATATCCTTGTGACTGCTCATGATTGGTCATGCTCAGTACCCTTATTTTTAGCAAGCACTTGTATTTCACTTTGATATCTCCACACAATAGATTCAAGACTCATTTATCCAAAGAAAAGATCATACACCAATCTTCTAGATCAATCACAGTTTCCGTGATGATCCTACGATCGAAAGTAATTTATAAGTTAACTATAATGACATATATCTCAAATTCTCAACTCTTGAGAATATGTATCATTATATCCATTAATCCAATGGATGATTCACAGATACTATAAACACAATGTGAATGAAAATAACTCAATTTTATTAATATAAAAGTTAATTTTATAAATTATACTCTAAGAAAGTTTTACAAGTATCGGCCAATCTAGTTTTAGGGCATACATCCAACATCATGACCCACTTGATCCATCTATCATGAAAGCCGAATGCCTCAAGTGTTCAGCAAATAAATCGTTAGCTCATTCAGTCATAGGCCCGCTCCATGTCTAGCTTGATTGCCATCAAGCTTCAATGAACAAATGCATACTGAAGATCATGCATGAATTCTTGAGCAAATAAGATGTTGTCAGTGATGCTGTGATCGCTAGGAATGCTCTCTGCTCTTAATTGATCAGGCATGGGATGATCAGCTTCAGTTGTCGACCAAAATCTTCGTACATACTTTATAGAGAGTGGTGCAAAGGCTGATCAGCTTGAAATGATTCGAAACTGAAGCATCAGGTCTCTTCGGATAAGAGCAATCAGAGTCTACTTCCACTACTCTGGTATGCCTCCGACATCAAAGACCCTTTGAACCATCTCGGTCACCTCCCCCTAGATGATCAACCAGTATCGATGGAAGAAAAAGGGAGAGAACCTATCCGCCTGGGGCCTTATCCTCCTCCATGGACCAGAGGGCTCTATGTACCTCCTCAAGCGACACCAGCCATGTAAGGGCCTCATTCTCCTCATCAGAAATACAGCACGTCAGGTGGAATCCTCAGAGGTGGTCCTCCCCGCCCAAGGGGGTAATCCAACGCAACCTAAAAAACTGAAAGATTTGGCCTCTGATCTCCTCCCTGTCCTCCACCACTCTACTGTCAGTCTCCCTCAGCTGTCTGATGCGGTTGGTAGACCTCTGAATCATCGTTGACTAGTAGAAGAACCTGGTGTTTCAGTCTCCCTTTTGATCTACCGGATCTTGATTTCTACCTCCATAAAACCTCCTGCTATCTCAATAAGGAATGATGCTCAGCGAGCTTCTGACAAAGCTCCCTCAAATCTGCCTCCTAAAGGCCCCTTCCTGATCATCTCTCCTCTGAAGCTCAGTAATGTCTGCCTCCACCCCCTCAATCTGTCTGAAAATATCATCGACCTCCAAGTGGTTCCATCGGATGAGCCTACTCTCACCAACTCCAGCCTCCTGATCATCCGATATCTTGCATCACCTCAGACCGGCATCCTCTAGATATCTCTGATCAAATCCCATGATCTCGGTAAAGATCCAGAACTTCTCAAATTTGAAAGGAGTTCTGGGTAGTTTCGAGCCATCAGTGATGATAAGAAGAGGATAGTGGTCCGAAGCAATTCTGGAGTGCTGTACCAGATGGTTCGAAAAATGCTAGTACCAAATAGTGGTGGCAAGAGCCTAATCAATCCTCTTCTAAACCTTGACACCCTCCAGACGGTTGTTGCACCAAGTGAATTTGAGACCAGTGTAACCAAGATCGATCAAGCTCAAGTCACCGATGAACTCCATGAATTCTCTTGAGTCAATAGTATCAACATACTATCTACCACCCATCTTCTCATAGGTCCCACAATATAATTGAAGTCTCCAGTGATGAGAGAGGGTATGCCCTGTGTCACCAGTCTTGATATCTCGACCAGAGAATCATTTGCTTCGATACTCGGTGCTAGCATACACATCAGATAACAACCATGGCCCATCGGTCTGCTCTGAGATGACTAGAGCAACCTGCTGCTCACAGCCATGGAATGCATCCACCCTAACCAAGCTGTGATGCCACACACCATGATCCCTCTGGATATACCCCTGGACTCTACTACATAAGTGCACCAGATTGGCAAAATCCATCTTCTGACTCGAGCAAGGCTCCTCCCAGACAGATGGGTCTCCAGCAGTACACAAATGTTCGAGCAATGTTGCTAAATCATTCTTCCAAACATTATCCAGAACGAGGGCTTTCCAGCCCCTCAGGTGTTCTAGATCAACAATCTCATTGGGGCAGTTGGCGCAGAAGAGGGTCCACACCAATACCCCCATCCATCTAAGTATCGGCCTTCGCCTCCACTGTCATCGAGTCTAAATCTATCGATCTCCCCTCCTCCCCCTAGATGACCTACCGCAGTCGGACCATAGCCTCATCATAATCTAGGACCTGACCATTCGTCTCAGGGGTCAAATGAGGTCCATTTCTATCCCTCGCAATCACCATCCCCTGCCCAGCATCCCCTATAACTACTGGGCCATCCAGCTCTCCCAATGTCGTCACCTTCATACCTTTCTCACCTGAGGATCCGACTGAGAAGAAGAAGACTCCAGGTTCACCCGAGGCAGTGGATGCATCAAAACTAACCTCTGGACTGGCCAGGGCCTTCCCTTGGTCTTGCTCAGGCTAGAAAGGGTTTTCCTATAGTTATTGGCCCTTTTGACTTCTCAGGCCTCTTCACATGGCCTTTGGACTTCTCAGGCCCTGGCCCACATCAAAGTCACTAGGTCGGGAGTGTTTGGGCTAGCCCAGGCCCACTTCCGCATTTTTCTCCTTGCCAGCCTACGCTCACAATCTGCTGGAGCCCGCACAACCCGCAACCCACTTGGGCCTTCTTCTTCGCGGCCCACCACCAGCAAGTCGAATCTTTTGGTGGGTAGGGTTGTGCCAGGCTCCATATCTGACTCTGTGCCTAATCCAGCATGGACCTCCGCACCCCCAGCTTCAAATCTGATCATTGAACTGTCGGGTGATCACCGTCGTATGATTTTAAACGGCTAGATCTAGCCGTTTGATCTTTTCGCCAAGTCAACATGGGCCAATTTTGGGTTTGGGTCTTCCTAGGTTGAGTCGGCCTGGTTACCACATTTGGGGGCTTGATCAACCCGGTCCCTTTCTTCTCCATTTCATTGCTATTTTTCGGTGGCAGCTACCATCGGATCGTGATCAACCACGGTCCAAGCACCTCCTCCCTAGCCCCCCGGATCACATTGTCCACAGTTAAGCCTGCCATCGAGCTTCCCTCCTCCCCTTCGAAGGGGCAGATTCTCGGAACATGAAAATGACCGCACCGGAGGCAGACCACATCCAAGTTCTCATAGATGAACCGTTGCCATCAGAGTCTGTCCGATCTATCTTTGAGCATCCCTGATCTCAACGGACGGTCGAGGTCTAACCTGATGCACGCTTTCGAGAAGCCCAACCTTCTCCTTCCCGCCATGCATTCATCCACCACCACCAAGTCACTGGCCATTTGGAGAATGCCACAGATCGTCTCCTCTCCCCACAGCTCCATTGGAAGTCACAGCAGCCAGACCCAGACTAACACCGATCGGACTGCTCCTTCAGTCGGCTTGAATTGCGGCCATCAGGGTTCCACCGCCATGGCCTGGCCGGCGATCACTCACGATTGGCTAAGCACAGTATTTCTCTCCTCCACCTTGGCAACGCGGAAAATGAGGTGGCCTAGCTCCAAGTTGAAGCGGCCACCTCCCCCTTCACCATCGCTTTCTATCGGAACTCCTTGATCACAGCCTCCATTGAGATCCGCCAACTGAGGCTCCTGGCCACCACTGCTGTGGCCGCCCATCCTATTGTTTTCACCTGCACCGCCTCCTCCGGCAACTTGGCGATCTTCGAGAACCGGCGGATTAACTC
This sequence comes from Elaeis guineensis, assembly GCF_000442705.2. Lineage (NCBI taxonomy): Eukaryota > Viridiplantae > Streptophyta > Magnoliopsida > Arecales > Arecaceae > Elaeis > Elaeis guineensis. The sequence goes on along the minus strand of NC_026005.2, from coordinate 78,238,685 downwards.
CACCTCCATCGATGATGGTTCCGATGAGATCCACATGGCTTATCCAAATCCTCCCCTCCTCTGTCCCAAATCCCCACGATCTCCCCCTTTGACGGCCTCCTGGTAATTTCTAGGAGTATCAACTACTCCCTTTGACCTTGCCGGTTGCTGCATTGCGCTGGAATGCTGGTGATCTATATGAAGAGCTCCGAAGCATAAATTTTAAAGCACAACGGTGGTTACAACAGATACTATTCAGGCATCAAAATCTTTGCACCTTGCTCCTTTTCTCAAAAAGCAAAAAAAGCCGATGGAGATATTTACGTGAACTCAACAGATGAACAATTGCATCTCTTTATAAGAACGAAATCCTCTGCGGTACTCAAAAGTACTGTGCACATATTGGAACATCTATCAAAAAAAAAATTTAAAAGCTGGTTAAAAAAATCAGCATTATGACGATGTCCATTAGGATCCTGGTTAAAAAAATCAACTTTTATTCGCCATCTTTCTCATGCAAAGAGAACCTCAGCCCGCGGCAACCAAGGTCTATTAATTTTACAGTGCAAAGTGACTTCCCATTTTCAATGACGAGCTTTGCAAGAGTCGGGACCTGCTGTCGCTCCTTCCCTGATGGCTTATTAAACAGCCCCACAGCCTTGACTTGGGTGCCCCTTTTAGTAACCGCTGTCTTGGAGCCAGCCAAACTAAGAGAAGGAATATAATGCTGAAAACTATAAGAACAATATTAGCAACTAAGTTGTCTCATCCCTTTGGATTGTTTCTATCCACCGGTCAGGAGGGCTGCTTACTTGCTGATTCATCCATGCTCTTGGCTTCATGCATGAGGTCATCTTTCAGCATATTATAAAAGGATTTATACTCAAAATAAGAGTCTAGGAAGGTATAGGTTATCCAAAACGGAGATAGAAAGGTGGCTTGGTTACGGGGTAGTAGGAGTCATCATCATATATAGCTAATGTTCACAGCAAAGGCTGAGCTCATAAAAACTTGCAAGTCTTTAGATCTCAAGTATCAAGCACATCACGAGGTTGTGATCAATCTTTCGCATCTTTGTTTCTGTTGGATCAATACACAGTAAGGAAGAAATGTGTCAAAGCTGGAAATTTATTTTTTTTCAGTTTATTAAATATTTTAGATTACCAATTTCAATTTGATGACCAATTTGAGAGCCGTATGGATTGCTTTTATTTTATATCAGATGTATTTCATATATTTATATAGAAATCCTAATAATACATCTCAGATTATCATAAATACTGCGAAAGAATTCAAATATCATGGCCATCTAGACTAGAAATTATAGCATAAGCTAGTCTTTTTGAGACTGACAATGGATCGTGGTGCTGATAATTAGATCTGATTAATCTTATAAATTATATTAGTTGTTATTGCTGAATTAATAATCTATTTATATTTATATTATTTTTAATATAATATTTATTTTGATTAAGAAAGTAAGGCAAGTAAGAAGTAATATATTAAATAATTTTATAATATAAATATGAAGTACAATGCTATATTTTTATTATAATTTTAAAAATATAATTGAATAATAAAATGATTAATAATGAATCATAATATTGTATAAATCATGAAAATTATATGTAACATCAATATAAATATATTGATATATTTTATATATATATATATATATATATATATATATATATATATATATCAATTTTTTTTATTAGATTGTATGATATTTTTGGTTTCAAATTTAGTCTAAGATTACTATTCATTTTGAAAATTTCTTTTTTGGATTAGTTTAAGATTATTGGATTGGGCGGTGATTCTAGGGGCCTCGGTAATCTTAAAAATGGAGAAAAGTACTAGTTTTTAGCTAGTCGGTCCGGCAATATGGCCGCGGAGATGGCGGGACTCGTGATGCGCATGCAGCGCTTCCGGCGCGTCGCGGGAAAGCCATCACCCGATCGGCACCCTATCACGGCTTCGTGCTATTTCCAAATATCTGAATACTCACGGCACGACTCTTCTAAACAATCTTCTCTATCCGTTCGCTTTTTGCGGCCTCATTTTTTCGATCGGAGGAAAAAAAAAAAAAATTACGAAGAGCGGGGTACCTTCTGCAATCGCGAAATAATCTATAAACACATCCGTAATAATAATCATTAAAATTAAGTGTATTTCGAATTTACACTCCAGCCCACCAGATTAACTACCGAGAATGCGAGCTATGATCACATCCGAGGAAAGATTCCATGCTTCCCGTTAACGTCGACTTTATCCGCTTCTGTTCACCAAGATTCTCGGTATCTCGTTCTTCCTCGATAATTCACACGTACCTCTCTCAAAGTCCCAATCATATCGTTATCTTCTCTTCTTCACCTTCGTCAATTTTCTTTTTTAAATTTGAATTTTAATTTTTGCTCTTCAATTCTAATTAATTTGAAATTTGATCACGGCATCACATGGCCGGCAGCAAGGGAGGAGACGACAGCAACCACGCGGCGTCGCGGTGGAGCATGCTCCTCTGGATCGCGGACGCGCTGCTGCTCCCCTGCAAGCCCATCATCTTCCCCCTCTTCAGCCCCCGCCCGCCCACCGTTACCGGAACCATCCTCTGCCCCCCGACGGCGACGTTAACAGAAGGATCCGTCTCTTCCTCCAGGACGGCACCCCTGCTGGCCCCACGCTCCTCCTCCTCGACCTCCCCCTCGCCCCCTGCCACCTCGCCAGCGCCTCCCGGATCACGCTCGAGTGCGAGTCCGGTGGCGCCGGCCCGCTTCTGGCGGAGCCCGCGTGGGCGGTCTCCTGCGATGGGCGGCGGGCCGGCTTCGGGACCCGGCGGGCGAAGGCCACGGAAGCGGAGGTCCGGGCGCTGGAGGCGATGCGCGCGGTGTCCGCCGGCGCTGGGAGGGGAGTCGGCGGTTTCACGTACATGAGGGGGAGGTTCGAGAGGGTGGTGGGTTCGGTGGACTCCGAGTCGTACCATCTGGTGGGCCCCGCCGGGTTTTTCGGAGCCCACGAGCTCAGCTTCTTCTTCCTTCGCGTCCCACTCTGATGGCGTATATGCCTCACGAACGTGCTCTTGTGGATTACCGCAGCTGATTAATCTCCAGCTTCCAGTCCTTATGGAACCATAATAGTATGGATCGGCAATTTCTTTCTTTCTTTCGTTTTTAATGCATTTCTTATTTGTTTTTACAATTTATAGATGTAAATAAAGTGGGAAACTAAATCCATTTTTCAAGTTCTTTTTCCTCGTGAATACTAAAGGTTAGCTTGTATCATGATAATATTCTTTGCTGATTTGCAGAAGCAGCAACGGTACAGACATGTATGCCAATAGCAAGTTCCAACTGCCATGTACTCATATTGCACAAGTATTATTTTTATTGATGGAAGAGTTTTATACAAGAGAAGCAGGGGTTATAGGAGCTGTCAGGAGAACCTAGGAGCTGTTGGGAGAACCGCTACCATTACAAAGTGTGAAGAAAAGAATGACTGTAAAACGGCCACCACTATTTTATTGATGGAAGAGTTTTATACAAGAGAAGCAGGGGTTATAGGAGCTGTCGGGAGAACCTAGGAGCTGTTGGAAGAACCGCTACCATTACAAAGTGTGAAGAAAAGAACAAAAAATAGAGTAAGTAATATATATATTGCACAAGTATTCAAGAAAGTATTTATGAACCTAATCAATCATCGTAAATTTATGAGCCTAGCCGTGAATGATCCAAATATTCATGTAACATATCCTGGAGGCTTCTACATTTTTTTTTATTTTTTCACTTCCTTTTTCTTTCATGTATCTAGATTTGTAGGTCACCCATGGTTGTTCTCTTTCTTAGTATAAAGAGGGAACATACGTATGATTGTTGCAAGGAAGAATCCAGACACCGTTTAACATGAGAGAAATAAAAAAAGACGAATCATGAGAATTCCTGTTCCAACCCGTCAGCCAATATTGTATCCGCTTTACCTTAAAGCAAAATACCTGCGTTCACTTTCAAACAACAGAGTACAGGCATCCTTGATTCTCGTTTCATCCCTGAGCACTATCTTCTAGAAACGTATCACACTTTCCAAATCGTGCTCATCGGTGAAGGAGCAAGTTAAAAGTTATGGTACAGGAAGAAGTATCTACCTAATAACTACCCGCATGGTGTATACATACATGTTTTTTTTCCTTATTTAAGATAACAGAAGGGGTTTCCAGCTAGCCCCCACCCAATTTATTGAGATTATGAATTCTTAAGAGGTGCAGGTAGGAGTTGATCCCAGGCAAAAGTGTATAAATATCGAAGAAGATTTCGAGTCATAGGGTAAACTAACGTAGACTGGTGCCCTGCTTTTTGGTGAGAAGAGAAAGGCTTACATGATGTCCACCTTATGCAAGTATCACTGAATTATGTACACGAATACAGTGTCAGCAGCCTTTATATCCTCATAAATCAACTCTTTTATGCACACTACGCTCAAACACACAAAAAAGAAAAAGGACCCAACTCATCTCCACGCACAGAGGCAGACCATGGTTCTCTTAGTAGAAACATTAGATGGTGTCAGTTGGTCTAAAGACTTGTCAATTCTCTTGAAAGCAAATATCTGAAAGAGCAGTTGTGAGGTACCCATTCAATGATCCTGTAGGAACTTTTCTGTTGCCATCGGTGCACAACCGTTCTTATAGTCTCAGGAAGATAGCATTGAATCATGTCCAGTAAAACTTGCTCACTTAAATTGGAGTCCTTTGCAAAAGTGTCGATAACCTTTGGTAAAAGAATCGTCTGTTCCTTTCGAGTACCAACAGTCACCTGGACGTACTGCTCTTTTGCAACTCCCAGCTGTTGGAACAATCTCTTTGGGGTGTATATGCGGACCTATAATAAGGGAGAAGAGCAAAAAAAAAAAAAAGTTAAAAAAAAAAGAGGATGCAGAGCCATATCAAAGAGACTTGTTGTTGTGCATTTCTAGTTAGTGTTTTTAAGTTCGTATCCCGTTCTTTTTTCTTTTTTTTTTTTGAATTTTTAGTTTTTATCTGCAGGCTAATCCATGCAAGTTTCCAAGGAAAGTCAATCAATATGAGAATATAATTGTTCTTAACTAGCAGAGACATTTTTTTTTTCAGATATAAGCAATTTAAACTTTACCGGAGGATCTGAATGGCTTCCGGAACAAAGTGCAAAATGTAACAGAGGTTCAGGATGCTCAATGGCATAGGCTTGCCACTCATCTCCATCTTTGAACTTCATTTTTGGGGATAGTAATATCCGAAGCCACTACAAGTATAAGAAGACTTGTTAAGAATCACTGCAGAAAGTAAACGACTAGTATCAATCAGCAATAAGTAGCTCATCTAAAGAGGTTCTGTGAACAGAGTTTCTTCTCCATGATAATTAACCTTACACAGTTGCAACAAATTTCACAATAGCGACAACCGAAAAAAATAGATAACAAATAAAAGAGCAGCTCTTTAAGGCTTGCTTTCATACCGAGCTGGATCCAGAAGATGGCTTACCCGATTGTTAGCTTCCACAGTGATTATAAATCATGTATGTAATTTATACTATTTTAAGAACTTGAAGTTCGGGGAGCTGTGGAGGAGATTCCTGGAGTGAGTAAAAAACATATCTAGGATTGTTGATGGTTCTTCAAAATAATTTTTTGTCAAAGAACTTGTCAATTGTATTTTGAAGCTTGATGAGGGAGCTAGTTGAATAGTAGCCACATTATGAAGATGAGGCACTACTAGGGAAATCGTGAGACATTTTTCTTTAAAAAATGGGGAATGCTTACGAAAAGTAGCTACAAAACTCTGCAAAAAAAGAAGGCTATCGAAAGATAAAAGAAATCATTCTTAGGAGTGTAGTGGTATTTGTGAATTTTTGGAAGGAAGAATATTTGGAGAGAAGATTACAAAGTTTTACTGCATAAACTTTAATGATATAGAATAACAATCACAAGCCTAAGAACACAACCTTTGTCAATTACGGTCTTCAACTATGATGTACAACAAAATAAAATCAATAGACCCAGTAAATCTTTTAAGGAAAATACAAAGCATAGAAAGAACACCTGTCCAGGAGGATGTGTACGGCATCCCAGAATTGAACCTCGTATCATGTCTGCATTTATAGTACGACCACCTATATTATATTTAGCCTGCAGCAAACAAAATTATAATCAGAATAGCTGCCCTCGAAATCTGCAACATGTACACTGCTTTTTAATTAACCTCTATCTGAGATCATATTCACCTTCACGAGTAATGATGTCCTTTTCATGTTATTTTTAGGGATCCCATACTCTAGATGTGCCTACATAAGCAATTGATAAGGAGATGACACTTAGAGATCACTTCAAAAAGAAAAATAGCACATGGCATAGATGACCAAGCTTCAAAAAGTAGACAGCAATTACATGCATCATCATAGCATTGTGCACATTGATCCAGAAGGCAAGCTTCTCCTCGCTCTTCATTTTTCTGGGATCCACTGTTTCCAATCGATGGACAAGCAATCTGTTACCAGAAGTGATTAAATGTCAATCTCATCAAATTATATTAAAAGAATTGAAGAAATGACTAATTTGGTCACCTGATCTCTCTACTCTGTCAGATGTTCAGAGACACATGCACATTAATCAGATATGTAGTCTCGCAGATAATGGTGCAGTAAACAGAGATCACACTCAAAAGAAAAGAAAAAAAGAAGCAAAAGATACGCTAAACAGAGATTTGAGTGCCAGATTTTGAAAAAAAAAAAAAAATCAAATAAGTTTCTAGTAATTCTATATTCCTTTTGAGAGATCAGACTTAATTAACAAACAATTAGCAGTCCAATAAGTCTGTTTCATTAAGAAAAAGTACTTGTGGACACAAGCCATGGAGTCAAAATATCAAATTCTATTGGTCATACATCATGATGAAGCTAGAAATAGTACCAGTGTGTTGGAATGGTATACATGCTTACAACTAGAAAGAAATTGAGAATAGGTATAATGTGACTTGACAAGTGCCTCAATAAGCATCAGATTTTAGATGAAGTTCTGGAATAAGAAAACTTACTTATAGTCATGCAGCATGCCATTAACATCATTCAATCTTTGACTCTTCTTGCGTATAGAAGTTACTTCAAGCATTGCAGTGTAAGATCCGCTGAACTCCTTTAATCCGTCGACCACAAAGCGATTGTCTAGCAGTGCATCTAGAGTGGATTCTCTTTTACAACCAGGACTTGATACATATCCCATAAAATTGGGAGAAAATGTACTCTTGGACGAGAAGGATGAAGTAGGAGAAGACAAGAGGCCTTGAGGCACCAGAGGAGAGTCAGCCAATCTGCAATATATGGCGCCCATGCACCTGACCATATCTTCAGAGATTCTGTTGGGTGTCTCAGGAATGTGATCAGCAATTCTAGTTCCAAGATGATCTGCAAGGCTTATCACCCCTCCTGAGTTAGCATTCTGTCCATGCTGCATCTAAGCCATAAAAATCCATCATTAATCAACCGACTGAGAAACCTAGAAGTATGAATGAAATTGGAGTTCCAACTACCTCAAGAAAAGATAAAGGCAAGGTATGGCATGCCTCAAGAGCTCTAGTTAGGTTCTTAGAAGAAGGCGACACTCTAGCTGAACAAACTGCACGTTGCAAGAGAGAGGAATGGCTTCGGCGGATGCCACGACTGTGCTTTTCTAGGCTATGGACAACACAAGCTTCATTCATGGATTTGGTGGCTGACGTGTAGGGAAGCATCATGCGACCAGACTGAAATGCTGGATTTTCTTTTCTGGATGGGATATTCAATGTGGTAGCATCTGATAATAGCCTTGATTGAGAGCCCAGTGGCTGTCCCTTTCGGTCTTTAACAGCAGTGGGTGATAAACTGGATATCTGCTGTTCAAAAGCTTTTCGATACTGGGATAAAAGATATTGCTCCAAATACATAACCTCTAATTCTAACATCGCAATCTCCCTTATCAGTTCCTTGGTGGGCTGACACCATATGGAAGTCATATTAATGCACTTTCTAAAGCAAGACAGAGTAATATTAAAGAAAAAAAAAAGGTAGTGGGAGAAAAGTTGAAGTCCAATTTGAGTATCACAATCCAAATCAAGCAGGTATTAGGTACATCTAAATTTTTCTATTTGTCAAATGGATATTCCTACATAGTCAATAGCTAAACCTAGGTGAAGACAAATCTTACAAATCTTAAGTAAAATAAAAGCTGAGGATGAGCTAACATTTTTGTCTTTATCACAATTTAAAACTCAAGCATTGTCATCAACTAACTGAATTAGAGAAACTAGGAGATTGTTGTCATTAGTATCAAGGCCTGATATACATTGTTGACCTTTTCCATAACAACTTCACTTATTGAGATCTAGTTGTTAATGAGCATGGTATCAGAATCAGAGGTCATGAGTTGAACCCTAATCAGATCGATTTTTTCTGGTTATTTTCTCGAGCGTTTTCTTAACTCATTTCTGGTTGAGTTGTTCTTAACTTATTCTTATATTGAGTCATTCTTGACTTGCTCCAGGTCATATATGGAGGAGGGTTGACTCAGTGTTAAGACCTGACATACATTATTGATCTCTTCCCTAACAGCTTAAGTTTTTGTCAATATTACTGTTTATTTTCTTGAGTCTTTCTTCCTTTAACTTGTTCTCATTTAAGCTGCTCCTCACTCATTCTTATCTGTTGTTGTCTTGAGTTATTTTTGTCAATATTACCATGCCTTCACGTATGTACTCCGGACCGCATCTCACAGCTTAAGCTTTTGGCATATAATGATTACTTAACAATTAGAGCATGAAATGACTTTAGAAAGTTATATATATATAGCATTCCAACACTCCACTCTCGCTTTGAAGTTAAGATATCTATGCAACAATCAAAACCATATTATTGAAGTAGGCGCCATTGAAACTTGAAAGGTGCTCAAAAAGAAGGTAACGGTGCATTCAAGAAGTAAACATCAGTCATCAGCAAGAAAAGGAAAAATCAGAAAAGAGTTACTTTGGGCATCAAACTGTCACTTGACAAATCAACAACAGGACACTTGTACCCCAATGCTTTCTCTAGAGCACGGCGCATAACAAGTTGATCCTGGAGCCATTTCTCAAGTTGCTGAATCTGCATTGTAACAAAGAATAATCAGAAAGCATTTCTTCAGAAAAAAGAAAAATCAGAAAGCATTTCAGAATATGACAGTGTGCAGGAGAAGCTGTAATTGTTGATAGTAATCATCGATGCAAGGGTTATGGAAGACAGAGATAAACTAGGTGCTATTTATTAAGAATTTCGGGTCCCTCAAGATATCTCTGCATTCCATTGGAACTGTACTTGAGGATGCTAGCTCTTGTTTAGTTCTGCTATATTGGATGTTATCTTCTGCCACGGAGAGTTCAAAAGCAATCAGAACACACATGTGCTGATCAAAAACGAATCCGTAATGCTGATAACTTGATGATGAAAAGTTATAGTTTTCACATAATGTTAAAACATATGCACTAAGAACTGCAATATAAATTATCCAGGAACTGGATGGAGCATTCTTTGTTGCCAAATTTGAATCCCAAACACTGGAGCATTTCTTAGAACCAAATACTGCTAGAAGCTAGTTGATAACTCCAAAAATTCTTAAAAATGGCATGTTGTAGTTACACCTAAATACTAGTCATCATTTCAGCATTTTTTTGCACAATCATTTCAGCATTTCAAACATGTTGAATAGCCAGATGATCACAATTTCATTCTGGTCTATTTACGTAGGTAACTGATTATCAATGCATGGCTGCTTAGTGCGCAGAGGGTTAGCACTTGCAAGCCAGAAAATTAGAGTCTCAAAAAGATTTAAATTTTACAAATAGATGCATAATTTAACTAGCTTCTAGTGGCGCTATGTGCTCTGTTGCATACCTCTTGCTTCAAAGAACTTTGAACCTCATTATCAGGAGATGGTCTGCTCTTGATGTCAGTTTGCCCCTTAGTATCTATATCCTGTATACCAAAGCAAATCTGGAATTATTATTTTTTTTTTTTTCATGTTGCATTCGCCATTCTAAGAAGATACTTGCTAGTACAAAAACTTCCAAAAAATTGGATAGAAGTGCCTATTTTTTACAAACTAGAATGGCCGATAACTACCAGTAAACAATCACATTGTCCCTTGTTATGTAAAGAGGGCTTGATAGCATTCGCATTTTCTAGCCACACATGACTGGTATCCATTCAAAATCAAAAGGCACAGAGCCACAGACAACATAATTTGCATTTTTTTTTTAATGCGAAATTGCAACTTAAAGGTCACAGTTGTTGTAATCAACATGCTTGGCAGCTGCATGCCTTGGAGATATAAATAGGAAACTAAAATAATTTGAAATTAAAATTTATTTCCAGTCGTTGACAAGTATTCCGCACATCCACGAATCAACAAACTCCAGCTTCCTAAATTAGGATCTCAACAAAAAATACTCTTGATATACATGAAGTAAGAAATTCTGGCTCTACATGAGGATCTAAAGAAAGAAAAATTCTCACCAGCATAAGACGCTGAAAAGATTTGAGCGATGAATCCAACTTATCCTTCTGGACTCTCTTATCAGAATCACTGTTATCTCAAGCCAACTATATCAACGCAGGGTACAACAAAAACACATGCCTAACAACTTTGAATTAAGCAATGGATAAATCTAAGTAAGATCCAAAGAAAATCCAGCAATTTTAAGGGAAAGAACACAACCTCCTCCCTTTGACATGCACCCAGAAACTCATCCGGATTCTCAAAAACAGTAGGGCTAAAGAAGCAGGAAACAACTGAATTGGGATAGGAATCAGCTACCTCTTGGAACGCTTGTGTCTTGCAGAGGTTACTTCCTTTGAATCCATTGTTTTGACAAAAGAAATTTTGCATTTCATCTCCGGCATCTTTGAGTCATTAAATCACCTCAAAGGTCATTCCTGCAGACTGTTTGAAACATCTAAGAACTGCCCCAAGGTTTCAAACAATGAAGTAAAATGAGAAACACAGCATTCAAATCGGAATAATCTCCATCGCAGAAGACATCTTAAAGAGAACAACCAGTGGTGGAGAAGAGAAACACTGGAATGGCTTGTCAAGCAGAAGAACCGCACTTCATGGTGATTTTTAAGATAACTTCAGTTTTTGTCAAGATTTCTTTGTGAGCATGGCACCATCGAACACCGGAAAGGTTTCAGCTCTGACATTTATAGTATTTATAGGCAACCACATATAGAGCCAGTGTCCAGAAATGACCATGTGAGCATCCCGTCAAAAACTTATTACTTTCCAGGAATTAAGAAATAAGGTTGGAGACTTGCGACTGACAAGTCACGTAGCAGCATTAAGTAATGGCAAAAAGTCTTCGTGTTTTTCCCCCGACTGTGACTCTCGGTCGCACCAACATACTCTCTTATTAATGAAATCCTGGTAAGGAGCCACGGCTCCCCTCCATTCCATCTCACACACACACGCGCGCGCGCAAAGAAGGAAAAAAACGAAAAGAAAAAGAAAAAGAAACTGGGAAAGAAAAAGAGGGTGTCCTCTGAGTCGGTTGTTTTGGTTGAACCCGTTTCGGACCTCCTTGTTTTCTTTGTCTTAACCGATTTTATTTTCTCTCCTTACTTCTTTCTCTTGTAAATTTCACCTTTTGTACATTCTCTTCCCTGGAATAATAACAGGTGGCTACAGGTCTTCAGACCATCAGCCTCCCCTTTTCATCGAAAAAAAGAAAAAGAGGAGCATTAGGTAAGGCAATCAATTTATCCGGGCGGGGTGGTACTCGCAAGAGGATGTGGTCCCAGAGCACTTTCTGTAGATATGTCCATACATTACCCCATAACATGATAATTTCGAAGAACTACATCAGCCGCTCCACTTTCATACAGGGACATATTATGTATAACGTTCGCAGGCACTTCTGCTCAATCACAAGAGGATCGTGTGGTTATCTTCATGCCTGATTTCTTCTTCGGATAAATGGGAGTCAGCATGTCAGCGTGCTGGAGAGTATCGGTGCTGCATGAAGCCCCTTTCCGCAGTCATTAATTTGGTTTTGTTTTTATTATCGGACTCAACTCGCTTACTACAATCCGACTTCTCCTAGGAATTGATGCTTGTTTGGTTAGGGGTTTTACAAGCCATGTTACCACACAACTGTGATCTGAATTGACCGCATATCTTGTTTGCTGGAATTAAGTTCGATATTATATTACTCTAAATTGTGGCTGCCCTTCCGATCTCGGCACCTTGAACCTTCTTCTTTGTTGTTTAGTCTGGAAGGATGGACGCCAAGGACATTGGATGATTTAATGCTAAGGATCAAGGTATTGCTTTAAGAGAATCTTTCTAGCTTCTTAAAGTTAAAAAGCGACAGAATAACTGGCCCTTGAAAGGGATGAAAGTGAGGGATAAAAGAGGATTTGGCTACTTCAAGGAAGGTGATCCAATTGAGATTTCCCTTCTGTTTGTGCTATTAATCTCATAAGGAACTAAAGATACCCAGATTGTCCACTATTTCAATGGAGTATTGCTTGACACAGAATCTATGGCTTAATATAATTTCAAATGGCTTGGCCGTTTGCAGAAAGACTGAAAGGAGACTGGGTACCACAGTTCCTTTTTCTTCTAGTGACAAGGACATGCTCAAAAAAGTGCTACCCTTCCGAAAGCTCTACACAGAGCAGACAAAGGGAAGTCCAAAGTCTTCGCGTGACCACTTGGATTGGTGGCTTTGAATGCGAAGACCTCTAAGTTCGCATATGAGACCTCTTTATTGCCTATTTCTATGGATCGACAGGATCCGTCCGCAACCTCTTTATGCCTATTTCCATGGATTGCGACTGCCACTAATGTTACATTAATTAGTGTCCTTATTTCCATAGCTTTCATTAGGTAATAATTTTTTTTTTTTCTTTCCATAATTTTTGGGTCAAATATATGGAAGGTTGGAACCTTTTATGATGTTCTGACCAGAAAAAAAAATAAAAGGGCTCTATAAGCTCACAGATTTCTGGCCTGTAGACAAGTCTCAAATTATGTAAATGACATGCCCTAACCTGTCAGTTGTTAGTTTATTTGTTGTTCTCTAGATGGCTGTCACGGTTGTGGAAACTGTAACCTTCTATAATATGTTATTACTGAGCCCAACAACTGTGGGATAATAAATCAGCTAAAACAAAATGAACGACAGACATGCTGGGTTTCATGTGCTTGTAGAGCTCGTAGAGACATCAGCTATTCAGTCTTGGTCGAGGAAGGAAACATATAATAACAATGAAAAATACATGGGTTATCAACGCCTTCCTCCAATGAGTGAAAAAGATTGAGATCCAAAAAGATGCTCACGGTTGATGCATCCATTGACTGATATAGATATTGCCTTCGATACACCTGGACTTTGATATCATATATATTTTTCTATTGAGAAGGTCAAAGGGCTGCAGGGTTTAAGTTCGCTTTCTTCTTCAAACTAAAAAAACTTTTTTTTTTTTTTTTTTGAGCAAAACTAGTACATGCTCGCAACCATATCAGATGATATCTTGATTAGAATGATAGGCACTCGCTGTTTTTGAAACAAATAGTGCTCAATTTAGTACTTTCTTTCCTTTTTGTAGGAAACTATAATTCTGTGCCAAAAAAAAAAAAAAAGGGAAAGGCGTAATTCTAGTATATATTGATATTTCCATGCGTCCATATATTTCATGAGAGGCCAACACCTACCTACAATTGCCAATAAAAATTAAGGACAAGTCTACAATTCATGGTAAGCATAAGAAATCTCTTGTCACTCTTCTTGTGCACAAATCTCGAAAAAGAAAGAGCTTACCGGAAATGCTGGGGCAACAAACTGTATTTTCTATAGGCATCGAATCATGCAGCAATTATTCCATCTTAGACACGAATAAGATCAGCATTATAATCACCTGTCCTTATGCTCCATGGTCAACATGAAAGACTAACTATTAGATGCAACAGCAAAGAAAGCTTTCTCCTCTTCGATCTTACAGAGGAGTTTTAATTCTTTTGTTACAATCCGATACATCTTGTAATCAGACCATACTGTAATTCTTTTGATCTCCTCTCTCACTTTGTAATTATTTTATAGTAATAAAAGCTGGGTATGACTGTGCTGTTCTGTGCACAGTCTCTCTTTTACTCAAAAAGAAAAAAAAGAAAAGAAAAAGGAAAGCTTTCTCCTGCACATCCAGCTGAATCATTTCGAAAACATGCCTTGGAATCAAACCACAGCGCCAGAAAAAAAAAAAAAAAAAAAAAAAAAAAAACAGAACCGAAAAAGAAAGCAGCCTAAACCTCAGCTTCTCCAGGAGTTTTTCTACCGTCACCGATACCAACATGGATAAAGAGAAAAGTCGTTATTGAAAAGGGGAAAGAAACAACTCAGCGGGAATCAGGGTCGCGTTTCTCGGTGTCTAAAGCTCGGGGGACGTGTGTTTGATTCCGGGGAAGAGAGAGAGAGGAGGCATCTCCTCTACCCCACAGTTAAAAATAAAAACAAGAACACTCGAAACAACGTGCAAATAGAAACGACAGGCGAACTTTCCAAAAGGATTTTGACAAAAGCTCGGATGCTCCATAAATCTCAGTTCCAGCCTCTAAAATAGCCGATCACCAAAAGAAAGGGCAGAAGGCCACCAGCAACCACACAGCAAGCCCGCCACCTTTGTGGATTCCATCAAAACCACAATTAGATTAGTTAAAGCTATCTTTAGGCATGTGAGATGCCTTTGCTAGCTCTGGATCATGTTTGTAAAATCAAAGAGATGGGTCGTTACGACTACCTTCGCCAATATTTTCAAAAAAAAGACTGCCCCCGCCAATATCTTTCATGCAAGTGGCCTTAGATAAATTCAAAAAAAAAAAAAACAAAAGCTGATCTTTACAGCATTCCTTTACGACTCATGTCATTTCAACCGATTTAGATACGCAGCATGAGACTAGGGAGATTGGATCAGGTATGCCCAGAGTACATGCCGTGGGGCTGAAACTGTAATACGGATGGATATTATTTGGATATAAAATTTAATTTATATTTTTTAATTGATATAAGTATAATTGATACTAAAATATAATAAATTATGAATATAAATATAATTATAATATAAAATCAAAAATATAATAATATAAATGATTAATAGATATTTATATTTTATTTTTCTTAAAATTAATATATAATGCTATATAAAATTATATAAACTTACAGGTAGATTCGAATATTTGGATGCGGATCAAATAGCTATCTATTCATATCCATATTCATTTTTCTTTGACAGATACAGATACAGATATGAACATTAGTCAGATTCTCAAATTTCTATCCATAACTCGATTGATTCGGATGTGAAAACAGATCTGGATGGACATCATCTATGCCACTTTCAACCCTAATATGTAGGCCAGATGATCTAACCAAATTATATACTTAGTAACAAGAGATCATATGAAAATGAAGATTAACAAAATAACTCCATCATTAACTGGTATTTGATTGGTACCAACTATATTGTTCCGATGCATTCGGATTCAGGCACAAAATTTAACTAGTACTCTCTCATCACCAAGTCCTAGATTATACCCAGAGGTATACACCCTACTAAAAAAATACAATAATAATATATAAGCAAATAGCTTAGTAAAAATCCTCTAAGCACATATACCAGCGTGAATAAAATAATATCCTTTAGCAATAATAATTGCTAAGATAATTTCAAATTAGCATAATTACAAAATTCATACATTTGTTCAATAAATTTAGTATTTATCTCATGTATGAATCAAATAACAATGCCAACATGTATTTACAATATATCAACTCCAACGCATACATCAAATAGCCAAAATAGCATTTTGAAATACATATCATATATTATAGCATTAGCAGTTCTATTCAATAGTAATTTTAGTTAAATTTTTATTACCTGGCTAGTATAAGTCAGATGCAACAACGTTAACTTTTCAGCATTGAGACTAACCATAATCACGAACTAGCCCATGACAAAATATATATGTTTTATTTCTACCACTAAATGGCTGGTTCTAAATCTAAGGTTTCCTTAGCATTGAACTAGCTATAGCCATGACTACTTGTGACAAGTCACTACATACTATATTTCAGCTTGTTACTAGCAATGTCGTGATACTGCATCTCAATTTGAAGCTAACAGATCATACATATAATATTTGTATTATGACCGGCAAGTTTAGGTACTCCATTTCCCAATCATTCAACCATACAAAATTCTAGATTATTATAAGTTAATTATACATAATATGTTTGCCATATTTAAATATAATTTAGTATCATGTTTCATATGAAAATAATTAATGTAATAATATGTGCAACATTAAAAAAATTATTGGGATATGATATATATGTACCCATATAAAAATATCCATATTCATACACATATGCATATCATATATTAGCAGTTCTATTCGATAGTAATTCCAGTTAAATTATTTTTTATTATCTAATTATCAGAGGTCATATTTGTCAATATTAACTTTTCAGCATTTGGCCGAACCATAGTTATAAACTAGCTCATGACAAATCATAGACATCATATTTCTATCACTGGCTTGATAGCTTTAAATGTTAGTTTTCTTGGCATCGAACTAGCTATGGCCATGATTTCTTGTAATAAGTTGCTGCATGCCACCTTTTGGCTTGGGATTAGTAACATCATAATACTATATATCTCAATTTGAACCTAACAAATCATACATATAATATTTCTATATCATGACCAGCAAGTATAGATACTCTTTTTCCTAATTATACAATCATATAAAGATCCAAATTATTATAAGTTAATTATATACAATATGCTTACCATATTTGAACATAATTTAGTATCATGTTTCATGTGAAAATAATTAATATAATAATACATGCAACATTAACAAAAAATTGTTGGCACATGATACATACATACATATATAAAAAATATGCATATCCAAATTCACACACACACACACACACATACAAGGATCCTTTTCTCAACCTATAGCGAAGATTGATCCAACATATCAACTTAATCTATTGGTACACCTAATGCACCCAATTAATTAAAATATCAATAATTGGGATAACAAAATCTAGAAACTGACCTCCTCACTAATTTAAATAATTAATTTTTCTAATTTTTTAAATTTCAAAATTGGACTCTTTGATCCTAGCTTTAGTCCTAGGTTTTCTATGGCCTAATCCAATAATTAAATTAAATTTGGAAAAAAAAATGGGGTAGGGTAAGAAGTAAGTGGGTTTCAATGCACCGTCTTAAGAAGAAGAGAGGATATATGGGTATTGGCCCATTACTAGCTAGAAAAAAAGTAGATATCAAGCCCATTATTTATTTGGGATGTGGGCTTCAACCCATTGTCCAATGATAAAGGGGGAGAGAGAAAAAGAGAGAGGACAAGATAGAGGAAAGAGAGGGAGTGTGAACAGAGGGGAAAGGATAGATGAGAGAGCTCGGGCACTCTTCTCCAAAGAGAGATAGAGAGGGTGAGAGAGAGAGAAGATTGAAGAAAAGGTGATCGAGAGGGAGATCGAAAGTTGGTTTGCAGCTGACTACAGAGAGAAAAGGAGAGAGAGAAAGAGAGAGGAGAGAAGAGAGAGTGAGAGAGAGAAAGGGAGAGGGGTGGAGAGTGGACTTAGGTCCACTATCTGTAGGGCAGATAGAGAGGGAGTAGAGAGGGAGAGGGAGAAAAGGAGGAGCCAGTGTCGAGTCAGGCTGTTAGCTGCCAACCGGTGGCATAGCCACAATCCACAGAAAGAAAAAGGGAGAGGGAGAGTGGTAGAGAGAGAAATAGGTGAGA
Source organism: Elaeis guineensis (assembly GCF_000442705.2). NCBI lineage: Eukaryota > Viridiplantae > Streptophyta > Magnoliopsida > Arecales > Arecaceae > Elaeis > Elaeis guineensis. Next base: position 78,220,847 of record NC_026005.2, on the reverse strand, counting down.
GAGATTCTAGGCCCATCCTCAAAAATGATAGAGAGGGAGAAAGGGGCATCCAATTGGCTTACTATTCGCACAGAGGGTTTTGGTGCTGTAGCAAGGTTGATGCTCGAGATTGACCAAGTATTGGGTCTAGCGAGGCTAGCAACTGAATGGTGAGAAAAATAAAGGAGGAGCAAGGTATTTGGGGATGGAATATGGCTAGGCTCAGCCACCACCTATGCAGTGGGGTTTAGCAAGGTAGCTAGACTCAAAGTGAGAGAGAGAGAGATAGAGAAAGAGGGAGAGGTTTGGTGGGGTGTTCTCAGTGGTGGAGAGGAGCAAAAAGGAAAGGAGGGGCCACACCCCTCCCTCTCTTAATCCACACTCGATCGAATAAGCAGCCATGCTATCAGCTAAATCATATGAGAAGAGGTGAAAGTTAAAAGGGGATGTCTAGATGAGTGGAGCCATTGCATCCCTTTGCGAACACTGACTAATGTCAACTAGGCTAACCCCAACTAGTTTGGTCCAGATGGACTAGATAGTTCATTCTAGAAATAACTGCTAGAGTTTACAGGTTGAATGTAGAGGTGGGGGTTATTGATCGGGTTCAAATCACATTCAATCTTTTGAGTCTCAAAGAAGTCATTTTTCTTGTAATAATTGAAACTAATTAATTGATCTAATATTAAAAATAATTAATAAATATTTTTTTCTCCAAATGATTAATATAAATTTTTTTATTAAATTATAATAAATAATACTAAACATTCAAAATGCTACTTGTTAAACACTCAAAATACCACTTGTCAAAAGGTCACCAGCCTGATCCTTCTTATTATAAAATTATAATAAATCAGCTAAATACTTAGAATGTCACTTGTCGAATACTCAAAATGTCACTTGTCAAAAGTTCACCAACTCGATCCTTTCTTTTATATATTATATTAGATTCTCTCATCTCATGAGAATATCAAATGATCTTATATTGCAGTTATTCTATGACAGGCTTAAGTATATGAAAAATTCTAAATATTTTGAATGTTTTTAATTTCATCTTAAATTTTTATTTAATAGAATCAAGTTATCTAATTTTTAAATTGGTTCTGATCCTGGCCGTAATTGTTGGTGCGAGAAATTGACCAATGTTGGGGCACTGGAGTTGATGATAAAGTGGGCCTCCTGGGCATGCGACCTACAAAAAAGTCCAAACCGAAGGTGGTTTCGACAAGGATCCTCTGATACTCAAGTCAAAATCTCGTTCAACAGAAGAAAAAGCATGAGAGACAGAATTCTTGCATACCTTTTTTGGAGGTCCATTTTTATGGTGAAGAGTTGGAGCTTCAGTTAAAAATTAGTTGGCACGATCCCGTACGATCAGAATATGATTTATTGGGCACGAGATTGTCACTCGATATTTCTGAAATGTGACGTTTGCGGTTGCCTTATCGATCTAGCGATAGCTATTGCCTAGTGGGTATCGTATTTTAAATGGAACTATCAATTTGAATACTGTAGAGGTATGAACTAATCGACGATGACTAAAGATCAGTCATCTCGTACCATCGTCAAGATCTACTCCATAATGCATGAGTGATCGACCGACGAGAAGTCATCAGTGATGACGTGTAGAGATCGTCAAGTTACTGTCGACGAGCAAGACTTCTAGTCAGACGGTGGTGGAGAACTAATCAACGAAAGTAGTTGCCGACCTCGAATTATCAGAAAAGGTGGTGGCCGACCTTGGGTAATCAGAGATCCCTGTTGATGGGCCTGCTGAACACAATCATTTTGGGCTATAGGTCTTTTTATAAATTTGGCTTATACGAAATTTTTTCCAACACATGCCTCCTACTCTCGAGTTCGACTTCAGTCGGGCAAAGAAAGTATACCTACCATTTTTTAGACCGGTGATGTGAAAAGGGCTCTATGACTGATGGAACGTGCATGACTTTTTGGGACAGATTTGAGGCGGCATGACTTAAGTCATCATGATGGAATTAAATGTCTATCACTTCATCATCTACTTTTGAATTGTGGCACCGATTTGCATAACTGACAGCAGTAGTTGGCCGAATAAGAAAATGGCACGTGTGCCATATTCTTTAACTTGTTGGGAAAGAAATAATTCGATATCTAGATATTATCTTCTTCTGGATATAAATAGAAGAAGTGCTTGTCCTTAATTTCTCTGACTACTGCTAGAGTCTTCTATTTCCTCTTTCTCTTATCTGTTATGGTAGCTTTTTGAAGCAAGGGTGTTTCTTCTTCTTCCGTGATGCAACCCTTTTCGAAGGATTTTCGAAAGCTTTCTGGCAATTATTTTGTTTCTTCTATCTCCTTCCTTTGCTCCTAGGTGGATTATCTTTTTCATCCATTTATTCCTCCATTCTTCCATTCTTTTTTTAAGTATCCTTCCAATCTTTTTTTTTTTGAAAATGGTTGAGCAGAGTGAGCTAGATTTCAGTGACTATCACTTTATACTGAACCTAGATGACTTGAGTTGAATCCGGATCTAGTATGGAATCCCTCCGGCTTTCAATATTAGACTTTCCGAGGTCGATGAGCATGTAGGCAACCCGCCCCCCGATCAGCTTGTCGTATATGGGGAAGCACTCCGGACGGGCTTAAGATCTTCTGTTCATCCATTCATCTTTGATCTCTTTCATTTTTACGGTTTATCTTTTTATGGTGTTATCCCAAACTCCTTTAGATTTGCTGTAGGCTTTTTGGTTCTTTGTTTCATGGCAAGCATCCAGCCATCTGTCGATCTCTTTCGATCCTTCTTCACCATCAAAAGACATCCTCACTCTAAGGATTGGTGGTATTTTTTCTTTCAGAGGGAGGTTTCTTCTTTGATTAAGGGTGCTCCATGTTTTATTTATGGTTGGAAGGAGTGATTTTTATTTGTTTCTAGCTCCATGGTCGAAGATTGAAACTTGTCGAGCTGGGGTCGAATGCAGGCTTCACGTTTAAGATTCCAAAATTGGAGGCCAAGAAAAAAGATCGCTTCAAGATCCGTAGAGACTTCAAGGCTCTCTCGATTGATGAATTGATGTCCGATGAGGCACCTTTCAGTGCTGGACTTAGCAAATTGACCCAGGGGGTGAGTATTGCATCTATTCTCTTTACTGTTTCTAAGTTTAGTGCTACTGACTAAGTTTAACTGATTGTAGAAATAAAGTCAGAAGATATTGTCAAGATGAAGTGGATCCTTCTGAAGAAAAGGAAGGCTCCCGCATTTGAAAGTGTCTCCAAGAAGTCGGTGACCTATCGAGGAAAGGGTGCAGACGAGCGTGGCTCATCGATCGAGGCCACTGTCATCTTGGCAACTCCTCCTACAAGCTCAACTCCTTCGGCTATAGCTCTGACTTTTACAGTCACCCCAGCACTGACATCTCCTCCATCCATGGTTTCTTCGTCTGCTGCTCTGACACCCCCTCAAGAGACTGGGGGTCAGCCTTCTCCCATTCAACCTTCTGCTGCTGCTGGCCTAAGCAGCGTGCGTTCTCATTCTGGTGAGATGGATTCAGATGCTCGCGTCATCTTTATTCCAGAGGATGTGACCTTTGATGACTAGAGTTATCAAGGAGCTGACCGAAAGGATGCTTCCTGTAGAGCTGAGAGGCATCAACTGCATGCCTCTTAGCTCTCGACAATGATTCTCCATAACTATCATTCATCAGGTGCCTATCTTATCTCTAGTCTCCTTAGATTCTCTTCTCGTCCCCTTGCTGATCATAACTTCTTTACAGGTTCTCCATTTTTTGATCGATGCCTTGGACCATTCGTGTAGGGAGGAGATGAATAGGGTTTTGCTCAAAGAAGCCAAATCTGACACGATCGAGACATGCGAACAAGCTAGAGTGGCCAAGACAGAGATCGATAGACTGAGGGAGTCCCTTGAAAAGACTTTCACTGATCTCACATAGTGAGGGGAGGAGCTTCAATTAGCCAATGTGAAGCTTGCTGAGGCCGAGTAGGAGGTCGAGAAGCAAGCGGCGGAGGCCAGGGATCAGATCGTCGAGGTTAGGTGGGAGGCCGAAGAGAAGATTGACGAGGCCCACCACTCAGCCATGGAATCCTTCAAGGCTTCGAAAGATTTCAAGTGGGAGTTGGCTCGGACAGTTGACAGCTTCAAGGCATTGGAAGAGTATTATAACACCCAAGTCGCATTTGGTTAGGATTCCTTCAATGAGGGACATGAGATCGGGTTTGAAGATTATCGCTGCTAGGTTGCCCTCCAATTTCTTGACATCGATCTCTCCTTCCTGGATGAGGATGATTAGGAGACTATGAAGGAGGTAGCTCCTCTCCCTTCCTCTATTTGTTGGTGTGAAAAATCGACCGACATCAGGGCACTGGAGTTGATGATAAGGTGGGCCTTTTGGATGCGTGACCTACAAAAAAGTTCAAAATTGAAGGTAGCTCTAGTGAGGATCTTTCGATGCTTAAGTCAAAATCTTATTCAACAGAAGGAGGAGTGTGAGAGGCAGAATTCTTACGTACCTTTTTTAGAGGTCCTCTTTTATGGTGAAGAGTTGGAGCTTTAGTTGGCATGATCCCACATGATCAAGATATGATTCATTGGGCACGAGATTGTCATTCGATATTTTTGGGATGTGACATTTACAGTTGCCTTATCAGTCCAGTGATAGCTTTTACCTGGTGGGTGCCGCATTTTAAATAGAACTATCAATTTGAGTACTGTAGAGGCATGGACTAGTCGGCGACAACTAGCAATCAGTCGTCTCATACCATCATCAAGATCTGCTCCATAACACACGAGTGGTTGATCGATGAGGAGTCATCGATGATGACGTGTAGAGGTCACCAAGTCGCTGTCGATGAGTAGGGCTTCTAGTCAAACAGTTATGGAGGACTAATCGATGAAAGTAGTTACCGACCTCGAATCGTCAAAAAAGATGGTGGCCGATCTTGGATCGTCGGAGATCCCTGTTGATGGGCTTGCTGGACATAGTCATTTTGGACTCTGAATCTTTTCATAAATTCGATTTGTACAAAATTTCTCTCAACAATAATTTTTATTGGTTTGCCATAACAAAATTTTGAAATATAAAAAAGAAAGCCATATAAATAAGTCATATGACATCATGCGATAACTTCATCATAGCAGATCAATAGAAATTATAGTCAGAGTCTTTCTTAAAATAATTTAAAAGTTGGATGACTTGATTATACTAAATAAAAATTTAGAATAAAATTAAAAATTTTTAAAAAAATTAAATTTTTTTTCCATAATTAAGCCTTCTATGGCACCATTGTTATAAAAAACTATATGATTTTCTCAGGTAAAATAGTGGCAAAACCACCACTCATTTCATCAGGGATGGAAAAGATAAAATACAGAGCTCCACCTTATAAGAAGCATTATAGATTAATGATCTAAAAAGAAAAAGAATACTAAAGATCTCAGTTACAACCTTCTACACATGGGAGTGAGGCTAAAATTTTAGGAGAACTCACATAGGATACTCAAAACCCTACCAGCAAATAACATGAGAGCAAAAAGAGATTAAAAATATAAATATAATCAAGGAACAGCAAAAGCAATGCAGATTGAAGCCTAGAGCATCAAAAGATAAATGAAAAAGATGCTCCACCTTACTTTTTCTCTTAGGATTTTCTTCCTTCTGCATTCTAGAAAATTGAATTAGACAACATATAATGCACATAAGGAGAAATATGGATAATTGCGATATCAAAAAAATATTTTTTATTTTAAATTATTATATTTAATGATGAATGACTTACTTGTGATTGTTATACACTTGTACATATGAAAAAAAATAAATTTTATTTTTCTAAAAAGAGAAGTTTCTAGAGCTTTAACTAGATTTTTCGAGAGAAAGGAGAGTACTTTATGTGTTATTTTCTGCAACCAAATATAACAAAAGAGAAAAAAAAATTATTTATTGATATGGTATGCAGATTGATTTTTACAAGAAGGATATTCTTTGTTTTGTTTAAGTATACATATAGAAGATTTTTACTTAGAAAAAGAAGAAAAGAGAAAAAAAAAGATAAAGTAATGTTGTTTTTTGACTGAATTCGGAGGAAACAAAGCCTTCCCCTACTTTATTAAAAGAAGAATAAGTAGAAGTATTTACAGGAGCACATTATAAGAGATTATAAGATATCAAAAGACAGAGCTGAGGATAAAAATAGAAAACGAGAACCCAAATCCTTCAGAAGGAAGAAAATAATGCCCCCTTGGCATAGCCAACACATTTGGTAGATCCTTATATGGCACTCACATAGAAATGAGACTTAATTGCTAATGAATGTTGCCAAAGATTTGATCCTTATCCATAGTATCTGATGGTCTGCTTCAATTTTTGTAAAACAAAGTTGTTTCCAATTCAGCAATATCGAGTGAATGGACCTTCTTTTGTTCAAAAATAGAAAAGCATTTTGCTTCCTCTAAAGCTCCTAATGTAATATTGATATTAGCTGATCTCCACCCTTCCCAGCTAACTTTCTTTTTGTTCTTTTTTCTCTACATAGACCATAGAGTAATAAAAGAAGTGGACCTCTCATAAAGCTTCAACTGAACTTAAAAATGATCCACATGCTTCTAGCAAGTGGGCATATGAAGAAGAGATGGTTAACAATCTCAGAGTCAATACCACCCAACATACAAGCAAATTAACCATCTAACCTTTCTTCATAAGCATCTCTGCAATGTGAAGCTTATTTCAGATTACTCGACATATGAAGACTTTAACTTTTAAGGCAAAACTCTTAAAGAGCCATCCAAAATGGTATATTCCGACATAAATTCCTCTAGCTCCAAAACAATAAGACTGACTAATTTAGCTTTCAGAATTTAAGCACATAAATCTTCAAAGTGAGAGTAGAGAGGGATGGCATCAATCCATACATCTTTTCAAAACTGAATCGAAGCATCATTATCCATCTTGAATGCCATATAGTTCCAAATGGTGATGGTTTTCAAATACACATCCTTCCACATTTGGAATAATTCTTTAGTACTTTTTCTTGATCTCATTCTGAGCCTCCTTCTCAAATAGTAGGCTCGTGCCCCATAAAACCACCAAAGATTGGGCAATCTTTCAGGAATTTTCAAGCCCAATTAGCCAACAATGAGTGGTTCATTAGCGACAAATTCTTCACACCAAACCATCCTACTCTTTAAATTTGCAAACCATATCTCAATTCACGAAATAATAGGAGCCATTGATCTTAAATGTACCATGTGAAATAAATACCTTTCTCATCTTATCCAATTTATTAATAACTCACTTTGATGATTTATATACAATCATAAAATAGAAGGCAAAGTAGTAAGCATAGAGTTCACCAGAGTTAGCCTACATTCCTAAAATGGAAGTTTTTCTTTTCAAGCAAGCAGTCGCATGCTCATCTTCTCTATCAACTACATCCAGCGTTATTTCGATAGTTTCTTATGGTGAAGAGATAGATCCAAAATATAAGAAAAAAAAATTTAATTTATAATTCATCCAAAAAACAAATAGAGCTAATTCCCTCCTATCTATATTCATGCAAATGATTGAGCTTTTATGAAAATTAATCTTCAAAGATGATATTGTGTCAAATACAAAAAGAATAGCCTTGGCAGAACATAGAACAAAATGATTTCATCAATAAACTACAAGCTTAAAATATCACTGAATCTCTTCTGTATACCAATCTCCTCAATGAGCCTCAGATTATCGACTCACTTAAAGATCTAGGAAAGAATATCCACCACAAGAATGAAAAGTGACGATAAAAGAGAGTCACCCTAACAAAGTCCTTGCTTATATTTAATCAAACATCTGGGATCACCATTTAATAAAATAGCAATGGAGGCCAAAAATAGTAGACTCTGAATGCAACTAATCTACTTGTTTAGAAAACCTCCAGCTTAAGGTACACCAAATAAAAACTCCTAATTCAAGCTATCAAAAGCTTTTTCAAAATTTGATTTCTATAAGACACCTTTCTCTCCTAATTTTTTGTAGTAAGACACCATCTCGAGAGTGCTAAAAAAATATTCAACAATGCTTCTCTCTCCAAATATCGATTGAGCGCCATCAGTGAGCTCAGGAAGGAAGAGAGAAAGCCTTGTTGACAAGATTTTTGCGATGATTTTGTAGAGATTATTCAGCAAACTAATACATCTGAAGTTTTTTACTAAAACAATGCCCTCCTTTTTGGAAATTAAGATAATATATACAAAGTTCAATCTGTCCAAGTCTAACACACCATTATGAAAATTATCAAATAGAAGTACCTAGTCCTCATGAATAGTGTCCCAAAATTTCTAAAAGAAGAAGAAAAAGCAATCCAAACTAAGAGCTTTATTACTGTCAAATAAAAATACTAGCTCTTTAATCTCTTCAAGTGTAAAACTCTACTTAAGATCTATAAGCCTATCAGTGGGCTCACTCACAATCAGCTGTCAATTAACATCAATCTTGAGCACATAGATCCTACCAAAGAGGTTCTCAATAAACTAGTGAAATCTCCTCTCAATCTCTATCTTGGAGCAAAATTCTTACCATTTTCTACTAAGTTGCGATATAGTGTTTCTATTTCTATTTTGAATCAATCTTATGAAAGCAGGCTGAATTTCTATCCCTTCCTTGAGCTAAGTCACCGTCACCCGCCATCTCCAATAGATCTCTTCTTTTTTGTATAATTCATCCAATGGTTGTCTTAAAATTTCTCTTATAAAGTATTTTGTAGGTGACAAACCCATCTTCTCCTCCTTTTTATCCAAGATATCGATGTCACATAAGATTTTCTCTTTGATCTCCCTTTTGATCATCTTTTTGTATCCAGCCTATGACTTAAGAGTATATCGGATTGCAGAGATATCTTCTATTTAGATTAGCACTTGGATGGTAAGGACCTGATCCGATTCTATTGATATATCTGTATACTTGTTTTGGTGAGATATGTGTTATCTTTTAAGGCATGAATATTTTTCTAAGATTTTTTTGTCTTGTACTCTGTAATCTCTATGATTGAAGATAATGGAAATCTCCATCTTTCTTTGCTCGTAATTTTTTTCTTTGATTTAAAGAATTTCTACATAAATTTTGTGTTTATAATGATCTTTGTCTCTTCGATTTCTCTTTTATTGACATCTTACTACAACACAGATATTCCATAGATTCTTGATCCAGGCCTCTGCCGAATTAAAATATTCTCTAATAAGTTACTAATTCTAAACCTCATTGTCTTCAAAATCTATCTCTTCCAACCGCCATATATGGTTCAAAATAAAATAATAACAAATGAGGAAAATTAATGTTACAATCAAGAGAAATAGGCACATGCTCGGAGGTATGACTAGAGAGAACAATTTGGTTTGAAGCCAAAAATAAGTCCTCCTACTCAACTGATAATAGAAATCGATCAAATAGGCCATGAATGGATGCTGCTTCCTATTACTCCAAATGAAGTCATGACCTTTGAGCTCAAGGTCAATAAGGTTCATCTTAGATATGAAATCTATATAAATTATCTCTAGGAGTTTGTGTATTACCTCTTTTATCATTTAAGCTTTTCATAATGTTCAAGTCTCCCTCAATCAACCATGGTCCTTCCAAAATATTACGAAGGTCCACCAACCACTTAAAGAAAGTCTCTTATAGGTCCCTTTTATACGGTCTATAAGCTGATGAAAGAGAAATATTTCTACTAAAGTCAGAGCATTCCAGTTCTACATACAACAAAAAGATTTTTCTGAATGTCTTTCTTAGACTAAAAATCCTAGAGTTCCAACCATGATGTTGAAGTCTCCCCCAACCAATCATGACCCTTTCAAAATATTAAGAAGGTCCACCAGCTCCTCGAATAAAGTTTCTCGTAGATCCTTTTCACATGGCCCATAAACTAATGAAGGAGAGATTTTTGCTAAAGCAAGAGCACTCCAATTCAACAGACAATGAAAAGATTCTTTTGAAGATCTTTTTTAGATTGAAAATCTTAGAGTTCCAACCAATTAAGAGCCCAACAACCATATTAAGAGTATCTAAGAAACACCATTTATCAATTTTCTAGCTACTCGGAGACTTGAGAGAGTATTTAAAGATGACAATCCTAAGGACTCATGTCCAGATATTTTGCTTGTACATGGTAGATGTCAACAGATTTGTAATCAATCCTGATAGACTCATGCCAAATGTTTGCTTATGCATGGTACATGTAAAATATATTTTTATGAAAATATTCAATATGTTTGCTTTCAGCTAAATTATTTTTTAATATCAAGCATATACTATTTATGTCATCAACTAAAAAGTCAGTTACTATGTTGAGGTGAAGGACAAGTTTGACTTTCAGCCCAGCCATATCCTATGTAAGTTTATTTAGAAATCTTCCAGAGATATAAATCTTCTATAACAACTTTAATTTTAAAACTTTTATGAGAAATTAGATCCAAGCACAAGTTCTGTATTTGAAATATTTTGAATAATGACTTGAAATTTCAAAAAAAAAATCTAGTAAAATCATCAAAACTAAAAATTAAAATAAATAATAAAATTAAAAAAATAAATTTTCTAAAATATTTATAAATTAATTATTTTAAAATAGATAAAATATAAAAAATAATAACAATCGGCCTATAATTATGTGAAAGAACAAAAATAGGTCTCCCTGTCTATTTTCTTTTCTTTTTCTTCTTAAATCCTTTTTCGCTCCCTTCTCTCTTGCACTAGATCCTAATGGTAGGAACTTATCACCTCTTCCCCCATCGACAATAATTATTAGATCGTCATCTTGAAACATATTATATGCTACTTAAGTACCTTCTCAAAATATCACTGACCTCACTCACCCTGCAAAATTGATCCAATCGAGCACGTATTTAAGCTAATATTTAATGTATGTCCTTTAAGATATAGGAAGTAGGTTAACAACTATGGATCTATAACTTGAAAAAGTGCAAATTTATAAAATCATAGTCATAAAAAATTCTTACAATTAAGGTTATAGCTTATTTTTACTAGCTCTACAACTTTGGTTCACATCTAGTTTACTGATGAGATTAGTTTTAAATAGAAAGAATAACTTGCATAGATTCTTCTTAATTTATCAAAATGCATCACGTACTCGATCTATAAAAGTTTTCACAACTCAAGTTATATAGAATCCATATATATCTAGGATATGTGTGTAACCATCAAAGCTATCTCATCTAGTTATGGATAAATCTTTGTATTTTCTTATAATTTGTACACTGTTGTCCTAATGCTATTATTGCTGCAATCTCTCTCTCTCAAAGGATAATGGAGGAAGTGAGATACTTCTCATGAATTCATTGAAGAAATAGATGTAAAAGAGGGCTCGAGTTTTTTAAAAATTACAAAAGAATGAAGAATAGCAAAGAACAAAGATCAATAGTGTTTTCCAATAGGCAACAATGAAGATAAGGAGTTCCAAAATTTACTATGACCTTTGACCATCCCATTGGAATAGGGGTGTTTCCAATGGTGGAATATTTGAATGGGTTTTTAAGAGAATAAAGTAGGTAGAACTTTCTTTGAAGAAAGATCCTCACATCTTGCTTTTCCAAATTTGCCAACTTAGTATTATCATCAATTCATCCTAAGATCTTTCAATGAAGAAAAAAGTTTCTTGCACCTCTAAGATATCCAAAGGGCATGAAGATTAAGAGGCAATCTTCTCAGGTTGAGGTAAGTTTTTGGAGAACTAAAAGCTTTCGGTAAATAGACACAATGAATAAGTATGTGATAATTCCACTTCTAGATCCATATAATAGGTAGCTAGAGCTAAATGACCACCCTTTTTAGCAAGAATTTCTCTCATATGCAAACTATTCTTTAAGCCTAGCCAAAAAAATAATACTTTAACTTTCTTTAACATGGCGGCCTATTAAATAGTTTTGTAATTAGGGCATAAGAGACCACCATTAATAATGAATTTGCAATACAAGTTTGTTAAAAAAAATCCTACTTTGGGTAAGCTTCCACATTGGTTATTTACAATCTTAGTATATCTAATAAAGCTAAGAATATCTTGGAGGCTTTTCAGCTGATTAACTTTATGATGAGAAAATAGGATATGTAATCTAATATTCCACCTAAAATATCTCCAACTCCATTGGGATGTAATAAAAATATTATGCTTGAAAGCTTTATGGTATAGATTAGCAAAGAGTGAAAATCGTGCAACCAAGCCAATCCAATTATCCTCTCGAAAGCAAATGTTTAATTCATTCTTCAATTTAAAATGATGTGCAATTTCAAAAAGCATCAAGATCTTTATCAATATCTTTTCAAATAAAGAAAGTTTAATCATACTTCATTTTACTCTCATGCATTCCATATTCCTTCTAGAACAATAAGCCCTAATTTATCTGATTCATCCAAGGGACTCCGAAGCTTTTGATCAATTTCTATTTATCCAATGTCTCATTAACTAAGAGAGCAACAGATAATGAAGAAAGGACTCTAATCTTATGAGACTAGGTTAGGCTACCTCGATTTAATGGAGTCGAGTTGACTTAAACTGAAGAGGCCATGGCTATCAAAATTTGATAGATTTTTTTCTTTTCCAATAACAAAATATCCTACTATGAATCTATCGGAGACCCTCTACTTTCCATTTCAGTCAACCCCTCACTGTCGGTATATGATTTTTCACCATCAAATAGGGAAAGTGAGTGCAAGGAGATCACAAAATTGCCAATCCTCTTCCTATTTCTTTCCCGTTCCCCTCCTTCCATGGCCACCATCTAGATGTCCTCCATCTCTCTCTCTCTCTCCCTCTCTCTCTCCCTCGAATCTATGCCATCTCCTTGTCCGTTCCTTATGGGGCTTGATGGGATGACCAATAATATTCCTTGTTTTCTCTACCAAAATCTAAACTAGCAGGAACTCCATCTTCTCCTAAGCCTGAGGTAAAAAGCCCTCATCCTTCCTTCTATTTCCACCCCTTAGACACCATTATCAGTGCTTGTGAAGTAACCGTGAATCTGCCATCCATCGATGGTCGGCCCTAAGACCAAATCCCCCTGGCTTTGAATAGGACATTTCTTGTGTGTCTGAAATTGCACCTTAGGTGACCATGTTCGCCTATTCTACCTTCCATCCGACTACTACTCTCACTATTAGAATCTTGTCAGCCTTGCCATGCCCTTGGACTTGCCTCCCTATAGCTTCATCCATGGCCTTGATCCTCTGCTCCTTTGTTGCCTCTCTTTTGGGCATTTGATTTGATTGGATACCGCTTTTACCATCACCTTCTGCCACCTTATGGTGGCAAGACCTTCTCTCTCTCTGTGTGTATAGGTGCTAGTGGTTAACAAGTTGGGCCTATGTCATCCTATGGCAGTGCACATGTTCGAGATCAAGAGGGATTTCGACCACTCCCGCAACACCATTGTATCCATATAGCATCATCCCTACCATTCGATTATTTGATTCTTACGATGTAACCATTAACATAAATCTATTAGTGATCAAGACCCTGAGGCTGTCTTAGATCAGACTTTAGCCACTAATTTAGTTGACCCTCATTTAGATTTAATTAGAATGGAAAGTTGGATACAGTTACATGGCTAATCATATTAGCATTCTTTCCTCACACTTAACCTTTCCTCTCTAATTTGATGAAGTAAATTTTGTAGGTGTACATTCGAGTAGGAGATGATTTAGTATGAGTCTACTAGGACCTCTGATTACAATAGTATCTAAATTTTTCTTAATAAATTTGGATTAGTTTAATCTAAATTAAGGAGAGTTGGGATACTTAAGAATTAAAGCAAATTCATATTAGATGCCCTAAATTATAATAATTATTAACATTAGGGTTTATTGAAAATTTTAGATTTTATTTGCTTTGGTTCATTGTTGGCTTGGTAGTTAGATTAGATAAAAATTCTCCTTGCATGTTCTTTGTCCAGCTAAAAAGTTTAAGTATATATATCATGTATGAATTATTTAAGTGCATTCTGAATATGAAGCATAATAGTATAATCATATGTAATAGCATAATTTGATGAATTAAAATATAGCATGAGATAGAGATTTAAAAGGGGTATCAATTACCCCATATTGATTGTTGACCACCAACGATAGGTAGGAATATGGCATGTGAATAGCCAGACAAGATTGTCGTATATGAGTAGATAGTTACATGCAAAAATTAGATGTATGAATAGCCAATCACGAGCAAGAACATGGTATGTAAGTAGCCAATGGCACAGGCATGAACATGATATAATTCATTAGTCATGAGTAGGAGCATAGTATGTGACTGGTCAAATACTAAAAAGATGATTGGATATTCTAGGATTGTCACCGTGTCTCACTTGGAATAATTGATGAAAATATACTTAACTAAAAATATAGCTAAGATAGTTTCTATTGATAGCATGTCTTGATGTATATTTATTTTATGATACAGCATTCATATTTGAGCAATGCATATTTTGCGATGCATATATGTCTTGATATTATGCCTAAAATTTTCAATAGCTACATTCAGCATTTTACATATATCATTACATTGTACACTTGCATAGAGATTTTCTTACTGAGTTGATTAGCTCTTGTTATTTTTTTATCTTACTTTTTAGAGTCATAGGATGTATAGATATGGCTAAGTTGGTCCACTAATGAAAGATAGAGATGAATAAAATTCTTTTGATACCTTTGGATGAACAAATAAAAATATATTTGAACCTTTGAGTTATTTTAAGACTGTTGGAGTTTAATTGGTCTTATTTTGGATTAATAAATGATATTGCAAATGCTGCTTTCATCCTCCTGGCCTTTGACATTCTTTAGGAATTTTCCTGTGGATTGTGTAGCCATATCATGTTTTAGCCTAGATGGAGGGTTTGGGATGTGACAAACCCAATTGATTCATTTAATAAGAAAATATATATCTTGCAGCACTATCAAGACAAAAGTTACAATTAATCTTATCAAAGACATTTTCAAAGAATGCCTTTGTGCCCACTTTTGCTGCTTCAAATCAAGACCATTGTTTTGCCACTAATTCCATCACACTCACTTCATTCTATATAATTTGATGTTGTTTCGAGTGAAAATTCTCATGCATTGGCCCTTTCTTTTTGTTGCTCTAATATTTCTTGGATGCTTCATCGGTTTGCCATGTAAGGTTTCCCCTCTCTGGTTAGATATAAGCATTTGATCATATTCTCTTTATGTCCTTATCCAAATGAATATCTATAAATAATATCTATAATAAGTTAAAAATAATAAGAATGCATTCTAGTAGTCATGTTGTTATGATATAGAATATATTTATATTCAAAATCTCAACCTGATAAAAGTGTAGTCTTTCGTATAATATTTGCAAGTTAGTTATACTACATGGCTATCAAGCTTTCACACCATCTGGCATTATGGTGGCCCTTCTCTTTTGAATCTAGCCACACTAGACATGAATATGAAATCCATCATATAATGCTACCAAATTAGGAGCTCAGATCCTCTACAATACGTGTTTTGCACCACAAGGGAGCGTATTTGTTTGGATGGGCTACATGACACTTCTCTTAGAAATGAATAGTTGTTGCTTATAATAACCAAACATGATAGGTTGAGAGATGGGTAACAGTCATCCATTTGTATGTGGTACCTATTTAAATATGCATCATCTGTGATACAAAAAACACAAAGTATAGAGAGTTCTTACTCGCAAGTTAGAGATTCAAAGTTGCTGTTTGATTTTCATATCGTCCACCGGCTATCATTTAGTATCACTATTTTCTTTTTACCACTTGGTTATGTAAGACTCATAATGTTGAATATGTATTCTTTCGTTGTGAGACTTACGATATTAGACATGCATAATGCTCACTATTGAGACTTGCATGTGGGTAACACCTCATCCCCAGCTTTTATCATCTCAAGCCAAGCCCATGCCAAAAGCTCCAATCTTTCATGTGGATCCGGATTCACTTACATTAGGGATAACAATTAGATCAGAATGAATCAGATATGAATTGGATCGAATATATAATAAGATACAAATCTATTAACTCGAATCCAATATATTAATTAAATAAGATAAAAATCCAAACTTAATTATTTTATAAAATAGATAATCAAATCTGATTTATAATAGATTAAATTTAATTAAATAAAATAAATAGATTAAGCATTGTCACCCCTGCCGACGTGCGGCTTGCCGTCCCTAGCTTCCATCCTTCTCCTGCCGGTCGAGCCCCCACTTTTAGTGGATCCATCCTTTCGCGGTACGAGGAAATAGGGAAGCGGACAAGCAATTAGATAGGGGCTTATATATCACCACCTAAGCAAAATCGTACCTCCACCTCTCCAATCGCAGCGGTTCCCGTGGGCCGAGTCTTGGTACGAGTATTAATAGAAACCCACCCCTTGCGGCCTCGGCCCTTTGAGATTAACAAGTTCAATTCTAATGCAAACCCTAGAAACCAACGCCAGCCCAGTAGCTCTCTCTTCTCCTTCGAGCCTCTGTCTCTCCCTCTCAACGCAAGGGTGTAAACTAAAGCCACCCAAAAGGTCGCGCTTCACAAATCTCCACCCCCCGCGTCATCCACCCATCCTTTCTCTCTAATTGCATCCGATCTGGGCATACATCCAAAGCTGGCAGCAGGAGATCGGCACTATAACAAGGTACGCCCCCCTCAACATTTTCTCCAATTCCATTCGTGTTCCAAAAGTCCTTGGCCTCAAAGTTTTTTCGGTTTGAAACCCTTGTTAGCACATTTTCCCTGGTCTAACCATTAATTACCTCTTTTGTATTTTTTAGCATATGTGATATCTGTATAAAGATAAAGAGACAGATGGAGGAAAGGCGGTAAGAAAACCCTTAAACCGGGATTTTATAGTTAAAAAGGGTTTCGATCAGAGTCTGCCATTTCCGCTTTTGCTAATAATTCGCTTTGTTTTCCTTGAATTTGCATTTGATCTGACAATCTGGATCCTGGGAACGAGAATCTGATCCTTAGGGTTTTGATTTTCGGTTATCGTCTACACTGCTTCGGATCTCTTAGGTTGTTTTTATGCGATTTTTCTTTTCTTTTCTTTGTTTCTGGGCGTGTAAGCGATCTATCATCAGTAGCTCTTGGTATCTCAGTGTGCGCTGGGGTGTGCCACGAGAGGGGTACTGCTGCCAGGTTCTTTTCTTGACGCGTGCGTGTTGGGCATGTGCCTGGAGCTCAAGTGATGAATAGTGACCTTGGAGGCCCCCGGTTGCTAATTGTTGTAATCTCGTGCACA
This sequence comes from Elaeis guineensis, assembly GCF_000442705.2. Lineage (NCBI taxonomy): Eukaryota > Viridiplantae > Streptophyta > Magnoliopsida > Arecales > Arecaceae > Elaeis > Elaeis guineensis. The sequence goes on along the minus strand of NC_026005.2, from coordinate 78,203,613 downwards.
CTTTTTGATCAGAATTTGCTAAGCGGTCGTGACACTGCAGATGGTGCTTCAGGGTTGATTAGTGGCTGCTTAAGCTGTAGCTTGACGCTGGAACCCTGTAGGCAAAGTGCAGAAAATGGAAAAGAAAGGGGGAAGATGACCTTCATGTTCATAAACATATGAAATACCGAAATTATGTATTGATCGTAAATGCATGCTTAAATAGTTGTACTGGTTTCCTTAAGTGACTTCTTTACCTAAAAGAGGTTTTGCTGAAACCATGGAAAACCAATTCTTCCATTTGTGGAATAGTGGAGTGTGCATTTCAACTTTCTACCATAGTTATTTCATTAGTAATCATTGAATTCCAAGTTGCACCGTTCCAACATATAGGGGATCAATCCGATATGTATAATTTGAAAGGCTATATCTATATCCAAATGGACCACGGCTGGGAATTCCTGTGGAACCAAAACATGTTCAATCAAGTTTTCATCCAAAACTAATTTATGTGGCCGAATTGTATGGATAGCTCATTTATTTTGATTGTTTGCATTTTTTTTAAAATTTCTTTAAATGCTCAGAAGCACTTTTTTCTCTAGACTAAATTTGAGTTTTGCGAGTTTTGAGAACGTTTAGAAGCACTATGACACTAGAATCCAAACAAGATTCAGATGAAAAGTAATTAGTTTGAGGTAGATTTGGCTGTTCGAAACATGAAATCTCATAGGTAAACTCCTCTATCATATGCTATATGGCAAATGATTTACTAGGCCCCAGCCATTGCTCTTCAAACATTTTATTTTTTTAAACAAGTATAAATCTATTTTTTTCCAATGGCGAAACTACTGAAAGAATAAATCTGAAGGTCCTAAACGGTATGACATATGTTGAAAAGATGGTCCATTTATTATTTGACTTATTTATCTTCACCATTTTTCCCTAATTTGAATTGCTTTTTTTTTAAATTTCTTTTTATTTTCAAATGAAACTGCAAAATGAGTCCAGAATCACTGATTGTGCCAAAATTGTTGAAACTGAAACTCAGTGGGCGTGACTGAGATGAAAATTGGGCAAAGTTTTCGAACCTTTATGTGGGCATAAAATGTTACTATAGGCACCATAGTGCTTCTTTGCAACCTTCCTTCTATCAAATACCTTTGATGATGCATAGGAGGCACAGACATTGGGAAGGAAAGTATGGGTTAAAATGGTTATATATGGTGATGATTAAATTTGGTATGGAAGGGACACAGTTATGTTGGGAAATGTGGAAGAGGTGAGGAAGGAGTAAGAAAATGTGCTCGCATATTGTATAAAGTATCTAATAAAACTTGTGTTAGTGGAAAATGAAACCTTCTACAAAGTGTACGTGAATATGCAATATTGATATGACATGAAAGCAATAAGTCAGTATGACAAATCTTGATTGGATAGGATATGATATGCTTACGCTATGACAGTAATGAACGGGTGTATTTTTTATGTATGCGTGAAAGCTTCATAAAGCATAATGCATCATCACAATAACATGATTCTTACTTAGTATGATAATGTTGCAATTCACAAATTCCACTATTTGCAAACCTAGTCATAGGCCATGCTCCATATTATAATATCAAGATCAAAGATTTTTTAACAAATTCTTTAGTGCGTTAGAAGGTTACCATTCAACCCTTCTCCCCCATCCAAAAAGAGAAAAAGGAAATGGGGAAATCTCTCCTTTTTTGGCAATGAGGGATTTTTTCAAGTATGTTGGATGTATTGAGAAGGACTCATCATCATCATCATCTTCTTCTTCTTCTTTCTTTTCCTCTTTTTAAGTTAAAAAATAGAATACATAAGATGAATATTCAAAACTCATTTCTAACTACATCTGATGTTTACTGGATAAACAGATATATCTCGAGCATGCAAATTGAAAAATCTGCTTAACCTAGCTAACCTTGAAGTGAGTGGGGAAAAAAGGGATTTTACAGATGCCTCAAAATAGATGGACTAATCCTACATGCAAATCGAGAATGAAGTATTGGATGGAGATGGTAATTTCCAATGGAAGTTTAACATTGGCTTTGAGTAAAATTGGAAATGTCCCGCTGGTCACTCCCCTTTTGCAGTTAAGGCCCAAGAATTGAAACTTGGGAGGTGCATGCCCACATATTTGGATGTCAGAAATTTGCATTGATTGGTCTTCCCTCCGTCTCTCTCTCAAAAGAGATGTTGGTTGGCATCTGAATACTCGGGCATGCACCTCCCAAGTATTTGGATGTGAGTAATTTGCACTGAATGCTCTTCCCTCCCTCCCTCCCTCCCTCTCTCTGAAAAGAGGCTTTGTTTACAATGGTTTGGTCTTCCCTCCCTCCCTCCCTCTCTCTCTCTTTCTCTCTCAGACACACACACAAAAAAGAGGCTTTGTTTGGCATCTGATTTATTTATTGCTAGCAAGGGTAGAAGAGGTAAACTAATGAGATATGGCTGCAAGTTGTGATAAAAGATCGACAAATCTTGCATTCATGGAGAATATAATCTTGAAGTGCATGACATGTAGACTTTGTAGAGCTGCCCCTGATGTGTGGACTTATTCTTTGTGTAATATTTAGTTTAGAGTAGTTAAAATTTTTCTTCAATGGATTTTTTTTCGATAATTTTATTAAATTACATGTAAACATCAGTACTCATGATTCAATCATTTATCCTGACTTTTCTTTCAGTTTCAATACTATTCTTTTTATTTGATTAGTTATTGTTGACTGTTTGGTCAACAATGATCCATGCACTTTTTGTTGTTGTAATATATCCTATCTGATTCCAGTTCTTCTGTGAGTGGCACACAGGTCAAAAATGTGTCTGTATTATACATTTTAAATATATATATATATAATATATATATATATTATATATATATATTTTTTTTTTTACATATTTAACAATTAGAAATAGTTAGGAACATTAAACCTTTGCCTTAATCACAATCTCAAAGTTTTTTATTTTTTTACTGTGAATCCTTTTCTTGATCGCATTGGAAGATGAAAAACTAAAGATCCTTAAATTTGGAATTGATATAGTTTGTGAATTTATGAAGTGAATCTTTGTGATGAAATAATGTTGGTAGTGATGGATTTATGTACCTATCATTTTTAATATACATAAAATTTATTATAACTATTTCATATTTTTAATTTTTTTTTAATTTTCTGAACTTCTACGAAATATTTTCCATATTTGTTGGATTATTCTTTTAAAGTTTTCACATCTTCCCAGACTCCATTTGTCAGTCCAGTAGTAAGACTGGACACTTCTTAGTTCTTTCCCCTGGCCTGTTGTGTCACCAATATGCGACACTAAACTTGCTTGTTGATAAAACAGAAGGCCAAACAGTTTACTGCCTCATGATTTCTTCATCGAATCTATAAAATGTGAAATATTCACAAGAAATTTGTGAACTAGTGAATAAGTGGCAGAACAGTTTGACCGACCTCCAAACTGTGAACAATTTGTGAATTTTTGAAAAATTTGGTGATTATTGTTACCGGGTGTGGGCCATGTATAGTTGTTGTGGTATATACACATGATGTATAGATGTTCTGGCATAAATGCATGATGTCTTTTTTGCATATTCGATTACTCGTACAACTAATAAATACTTGTCATGTTGTCATATCTAGATTTGGGAAATTTACTGTGTTGGGCACCTATACCTTTGGTGCCATGTGGTTCTGTGTCCGTGTATGTGTACCAGGTCATAGGCTTAGATACAATTGTAATCATAGCTATCATATGTGTCCTTTCCTGATTAAAGTAATGGTGCTTTTATCATAATTCCTTGTGAAAAGCAATCTGTATTATTTTAAATAGAATGGGATATCAAGTTTGAATATGATTATTAGTTTCATTTTACATCAAAAATGTTGTATGTTGATATAATCTGGTGGAAATTGATTGTCAGATTTGCCTGAAACAGGGTGAGAAGTTGGATGTATTAGAGAACTTGCATTTTATATGGAATTCAGAGTAATAGAGGGAAGTCATGTCAGTACTCTCTCTTTCTGAAGTTCAGTATGTTGGGGAACGAAGTCCAGTAACAAAACCAACAGAGGACATACTCGAGGAATCCACATTGCTGCAAGTAGATGGTACAAGAAAAAGGGTAAGGGAGAAACTATCACTTGCTATTTGTGACAGGAAACAGATCCTATTAGAGGTTGATGATGCTCAACGAGGGCCTGCTGATGATCGGTTAGACAGCAGGGAAGATGGTACATTCAAAGAGCTTCACCGTTCTCCTCAAAGGCATAATGATGAAGTATTAGACAACATCCATGCTACTGAGAAGCCATTGCCAAATATAGACATGTTTCAACAGGGGCAAGTACATGAACAATTAAGCAACAAACATGAAGGAAATGCTAACTTCCCAGATAGTGACAAACATGAAGAAAATGCTTGCTTCCCACATACCGATTCTCAGCTGGCTGAATGCAAAATATTAAATGGTATGGTAGAGGAAGAAACTTCTTTTCTTAGAGAGAAAAAAATTAATGAGGATGTCATACATTTGAGAATAGAATCGCATTCCTATTCTGGTCAACAGTGTAATGAAGTAGGCAGCTGCTTTGAGCCGGAGCAAGGAGTACAATTAATCGATCGTAATTTTAAGTCAAATGACAACATGGTACCTGCAAAAGACAGCCAGGGAGATGAAATATGTGAATTTAATAATAGAGAAGATGCACCATGCAGTGCTGAATCCATTCAGACTGATACTTCAGATTCTTGTGGTGAGGAGGAAGACCAGTCTTGTCTCCCTCACAAGCTGTCTGATTTTGAACCTGATTTGCCTGAGCAGGGGCAAAAGAATAATTCATTCTTGTTTGGTAATGCCTCACACTCATCTATGCAAAATATGAACAACAATGTGCAGAACATCAATCAAGAAGGAGAATCAGGTCTTCTAAGAAATGAATATGTTGAACAAGATCAACCTGTGGCGCTCTGGGTCAAGGTATGTTTCATGTCGAAATCTTCTATTTAGAAAGTTACTTGTGTATGTGAAGTAGGTGAATGTATGTTCAATGTCTCAAGCTAGTTGATGTTGTAATCATATGTATTTTTTTTTCATGATGGAGATTAATTGCATTTGCTGTTGTCAATTTATGGATGAACAACTGATTAGGAATGTTCATGGAATCATGGTAAATAAGATGGTAGAACAAGTTCTTAGCTAATGTGTTTCACTAAGCTAAATCAATACATCATGATTGTCTATAGTCTTTTTTTCTAAAAATATTGCATTCTTTGATTACTCCGAATTTCCTAAAAACATATGCAAATTGTTATAAGCCACCTTTAAGCCACATATAAATCTATTTTGTCTAATGAAATTGCAAGATTGTAAAATTTATGAGAAGAGCTTTTGAAGCAACACTCATAATGCCATGCAAAAAGCGAGTGACCCTCAAGTTACAAGGCAAACCTGTTATGGATTTCTTGTTTTTCTTTTTTTGTATGATTACATTACGTAATTCAGAGTGTTTGCAAAACTAACTTCATGATCACTTTCACTATGTTTTAATTTTTGTGTAAAGCTTGATTTGTGAATTAGGTGCAAAAAATATCCTCCCATGGTATTTGAGTCCACAAGCATCATACATATGCACACGCACACATAATATACAAGGACACATTCTTTCTGTCCGTTGATTATAGAATCATTAAAATCACTAGGTATTGCATGTTTGGGTTAGGCCCCATTTGGTAATGCTTTTGGAGGGCCAAAAAGTTCTTCTTCGAGGGCTAAAAGCTCTTTTGGGTGGTTTTAAGCTGTTTGCTAAAAGTTTTGAAATAGCTTTCTGACTTGTCCAAAAGCTAAAAAAAAGTCTAATAAGGAAAAGTTCCAATTTGGAGCTTTTTGGCAAAAGTGCTGCTTGAGATGTGTCAGGAGGCTGTTATTTCTCCTGAGAGACTTGGATTTGAGTCCTGGCAATGGAATGTTTCAAAAATTAATTTAAAGTACTTTTTATTGCTATAATTATTTAAGTTGGTGTTTTATATATATTATATTATTGGGACTAAAATGTAAAAAATAATTTACAAATTTACAATATTTTATAATAACAATTTGATATTATAACATAATAATATAATATGATATAATAATACTTTGTTATATTGTATTTATTATATAATATTAGAATATGTTATAATATTATCATTATTATTCTAATATAATTGCACTATAATTATATAATAATAATATTATTATTATATAATAATATTTTAATATTTTTATTAAAATTATAATGTCACCTCATTATATAATAATAATATTATTATAATAAGATATAAATAATTATTTATGATACTATATAGCTTAAAATATCAAAATAAATAATTTATAATTTAAGAATACATTATAAGAGTGATTTTTGATAGCATGGATGGTTAGATAGAAAGTAATATGCATTATTCTTCATTGTCATTTCCCTAATACTCAGAATATTTTCTCAGTTTGGTTATTAAATGGAGATTAATGTTCCACAGAATTTCGATAATGCAGTTCCCAAGCTCTGTCAATAAAAGATATACTACCCACAGCAATACCAAATGGGACTTTAGGCAAATAGCTCACTGGGGACCCATTATGTGAGTCTGATTTAGTGTATATGTCTAGCTTCGTTTAGTCTCTTCCTTGAGCTTCAAATGCATTTAGGGTATTTTGTTTTAAGGTGCAAGGCAGGGCACATCTTGAATGAATCTTGTTATAAACATTGTTATTCAATAAGTGAAATGACATCAAATTTTATTTTAGAATTAGTGATGATTTGTGGGTTCAAGGAACTAGGCAATTATATGGGCATCTGTTAAGTTTTCATTATATTTTTCTGCAAGCAACAGACATCTCATGTGAAACTTCATTTATTTTTGGTCAACCAAAATAAGTTGAGGAATTCAATTTAGGGTTGCCCTAAATAAGAATTGTCTTTCCTACTTTGGATTAATTGGACTTGTGGTTTTATACAAATTTCATCACGTTTTATTCAGAATATTTAGAAGGAATCCATGTTCCTTGGGCTTTTATTTCGATTTGATGATAAAGTTATTTTATTTTCTTGAGAACTGTTGAAGAAACATAGATCTTAAATTCTGAACGATTCAGGATTTATATGGTGGGATAATCTGTATATGAATTTTCTTCACGTATAGGCATTATCGTACTGAGTTTGCTATTAATGTGGTGATTTATGTCAAATGTGACATCATGTATCTCTTATCAGCATGGTATATTGACATATGATCCCCATGTTTTTCTCTCCAAATGGTGGGTAATATGGTTGAAAATAATATTACAAGATTGGAAAATGCCTATTTTCCAATCGTTGCAGTGATCTTCTCTTGGAAAATGCCTATTCTCATATAGGAATAATGTGACCATTTTTGCATAAGGAAAGATTTTTTTTTTTTTAAATACCCCAAGAAACTATTTAGTCATTTCTTAAAATAATAATTTTAAGTTTGTGCCTTGCGACCTTCATGACCAGGGTTTTGAATTTCTTCTTCCTTTAGTGCATATTCTGATTAATCTTTGTTATCTATGGTGATAATTGCAACTTCTCTTCACATTAACCTCCATCTGACTCTTTTTGTTTCCCCTCTTGAGAGTAGTGGAGAGGGAAGTGGCAAACTGGAATTCGATGTCCTAGGGCAGATTGCCCATTGTCAGCTTTAAAAGCAAAGCCTACACATGAGAGAAAGAGATATGTTGCAGTTTTTTTCCCTCGTACAAGGACATATTCTTGGGCAGATATGCTACTAGTTCGTTCAATTGGGGAATCACCAGAACCGCTTGTTAATGGTAACCATCGTAGATGGAGAAAATTGGTTAAAGACTTGACTCTTCCACGTCGATATATTATGCAAAAGCTTGCTTTTGCGATGCTAAACATCAGCGACCAGCTACATACAGAGGTTCGGTTCTATTGTATTTAAATGTCTCATCATCTTCGATATTTCCTTTTGGCATTTCTTTGTTATGAGGAGTCTGCTTGAATTTTTATAGGCTGTAATTGAGGATGCTCGCAAGGCCACAACGTGGAAGGAATTTGCTATGGAGGCTTCTCACTGTAGAGATTATCTTGATCTTGGAAAGATGCTGCTAAAGCTTCAAAATGTAAACCAATAACCATGATGACTTTTAGAAAAATAATAATGCCATTACTCATTTTCCCTTTTTTGGGTGAAATTTAAAGTTTATCATCCTTGTGCTTGATCTAGGCTTATATCATATAATTTGTTTCTATTGCTGTTGCTTGAACTCTGGATATTCTTCGGTTCTTCTTAATTTTGCCTTGTTGGCATGTCAAATTTGTTGTTCTATGTATCAGTATCAGTTTTCAGGTATTTCTTACATGAAATTCATGAAAATGTGCATATGTCAAAAGATAATTTTCCTATGTTTCCATTCATTTTAATTTTTCATTCTTTTCTAGATTCATGCATAATACATAAAAAATATTATGTTGTATGAGAGATTAGGTTTTTTTATAAATTATTTGTTGTATGTATCTTGCATGTAAGTGATGTCATATTGTGGCATCGTTGTCATTATTTATGTACCTTTCATGAACCAAGTAATAATAACATTGTTATATCTTCTGTTAGATGATCCATATTCGGTGCATACTGAAACTGAATTCTTGATGCAGATGTTGATGTTAAATTGCTGGCTGAACCATGAAACTCTTTCCATCCTGAAAATATGGTGCTAGAAGGGTCGAGGTAGCTGTTTAGGGTCATAATAGAACTATAGTTATATGAGGATCAAAGCATATTCATTGTTTTGGAATGAGAATGCTTAGTTATGTCTATTGAACACAAATGGGAAGTCCTTAATGACAGAAAATTGTATTTTAGATTATCTAGATTATAATAGTAGAGGGTTTAGAGAAATTAGTAATTTAAAATGAACAGATGAGAGGATTAGTATTAAAATGTGGCTACATTTGACTGTTTACGGTGTAATAATCGGCTAAGAGACAATTGACTGAAAAGTATGTTTCTTGGTAAAAGTGTTTGCCACTGTTATTTGCCAGGAGTTAGCATATAGACCGAACCATCAAGGATTATAATCACATTATGGAAGAACAGTATGCTTAGGTGCTTAACAAGCATCTGACCTTGACTTTCTTAGAGCTTCATCTTAGGCATCAAGCATGATTTAGGGGACGGCTTAGGCAACTGCTTGATAATCTAGGTGCTGCTAAGTGGTAAGTGCTTTTTTGCCTGTTTTATGACTTCAGTATAGTACAATAACGTAATCTGATTGGTACAGGTAATCAGCTATTTACCTTATAGAAGTTACATAAATTCTTTGATTATCTTTGTAGTTAATTATGTATCTATAGTAATTAGATGTGATTTATAGCTTAAAAAATTATATCCTACATGTTCTGGAATATTTAGTATTTGTTGAAGTATGTCCCTTTTTTTTTTTTTTTTAATATGGAGTATATATGGATGTGGAACTTAGGTAGTGCCAAAATTGCAATATTAGACCTAGTTTGGCCGAAAGTTAAAAATTTTGCAAGATATTACTTTAGGGAACCACCAAAATATTACTTGGGTTACCGTGTAAGACTATCTCAGTGGTTTGACTACTTTAAGAAAAATCATTTGCTTAAACCAATTCCTTAGGAGTCAAAATATGGCATATCTTGGTTTAAGGCCTAAGTATCCACCATCAAGAATGGAGAATGTTTCCCACTGTGACAGGTTTCTTCCAAGTGATCACCCAAGAACTGTAGTTCTTTCTAACATTTGTCATATGATTAAAAGTGACAGGGACTAATGCAAGATTTACTTTTTTAATTGCATATAGTCTTAATTAGGTCCTATATGGTTGACTGGTATTTTTTTATTTTGAGCGACCAATGTTGCACAGAGTAGACTGGAGTGTAAAACTAGTGAATCATCCTATCCATCCCCCAAGATGGCCTTATTGACCTATCTTAGTTTCGGTAGAAAGGCAAGGTTGTAACATTTTGATTTGTTTTTTCTATCTGCCATTACAGATGACTATGCACTGGAAAATAGATGGATGTAGTTCTTGGAGCTGCAATTAATCCAATTCATGCATCTAAACTATGAACTTGAGCTTATTGCCTGACTTAATGGGTGCTTGTTGGTTTTCTGTTCCACACTGTTTGATTTCTTTTTTATTGGATGGCGTTTATTTTGTCATGGTGGGAAAAGAAATTTGAAAGCTTTGTCAAGTGACACCTTTGAAATTTCAGTGTAAAAGGATTTAATGTTTTTTAATTGATAGCAATTGTTTGAGATGTTCACTAAGAACAATTTATTATATTTTTCAGAACTTTGTAGCTTCAAGGAAGAGATTTTCAAGAGTGACATGTTTAGAATTTCAGGGTAAAAGATTTTTTTTTTTAAGAATACCAATTACAATTTTTGAAGAGGTTCGTTAAGCATGGTGGGAAGGAATTTCTAAAGCTTATTTTAAAAGTTGCATGTTAGAATTTCAGGGTAAAGGAATTGATAATCTTTGATCAATTGTTGAAGTGATTCATTAAGGGGATTCATAGATATTTTCTTTTGGATATTTGTAGCTTCAAGGAAGCCTAGATCCTAAGTTTAGTTGTGGGACCATTAAAAGTTAACTTCCTATGTCTTTTTGAGAATGAATATTGCTGAAATTGAAATCTTTGACCACCTATCAGAATATTGATGCTCTATGGTGATTACACCCCTGGAGCACCTAGGCCCGTCCTAGTTTCATGGAGTAACTAAATAGCCAATCCTAATTTCATGGAGTAACTAGACATTGATGAGGTGATATGTCATGCCTTTTCCTATTCGAGTAATTAGAATATCAAACAAAGTGGAGGTCTATGCTTTAAAGACTGGGATCTCATCTTTCTAGATCAATTTTCATGGTTGAAGGTGATTACTAAGGTTGCATTTGGTGCATTGCCAGGCAATTTGGAAGGTAATGTGTATTGCCTTCAGGATAGATTGCCACTATTAAATTGCTAGTAATGTTGATTACTGTGTTTGGTACACACTGGTAATGTTGCAGTAAAATTACTGAAAATCTTGATTCACATGTTTGGTATGACAATCAGATTATGATAATGTGAAATCAAATTTTCAAAATACCTCCAATAATTTTACCCTAGTGCTCTTCTTTTTTTCTGTTGAGAAATAATGGAAGTGATGTGGGTGTGGTGGTGGCGTGGAGAAGTGGCGGCCGAGGGGTGTGGGGAACCGCAGGCACGGGGGGGAGGGGTGGGCGTGTGTGGGGCCATGGGAGTGGTGGGGATGGGTGGGGAGCACGAGGGGTGTGGGAACAAGGGTGGAGGAGCCGCGGGTAGGCAGAGGGAGATAGAGGAGCCGCGAGCTGGGGGCACACACGGAGGGGGGTGGGGGGGAGGGTTGGACAATGGGTTGTGTGATTTTTTTAAGGAATAATTTTGTCCAAAATTTTTATTGTAACATTGCCAAAGAAGTGATAATCTGGACCGCCACCCCTCAAGGCAATCCAGATCACTTTCTATGAAGCAATTTGGATTGCCAAGGCAATCTGAATTACCACCCAAAGAGTATACCAAACGTAGTAATCCAGATTACACATCAAATTGCCAGCAATCTAGATAGATTGCCAGCTACTAAACGCAATCTAAACATTATTATTCAATGCACTATGGGGACTCCGATTGCCTGTTGTTTTTATTGCTATGTTATAACAAATACCTATTTCTCTTGATAAGGAAAAGGTTGAAATGATGTTTTCTTTTTGTAGATTCTTCATTTGTACCATATTGTTTTATAGATGAATACAAGGTTTAGAATACTAGTATAGATACTTGTATTGGTATCTTATTTGTATGGTATGAAATGGTATGGTACCATATTGGTATGTCTCTTGTTGTCGGAGGCTCGGAGCAGCAAAATAGAGGTAAGGATGCAAATGTGCTAAGTCGTGCTGAGTACTAAGTTGCGTAGGATTGGCTTGGTCAAGCTAGTCAGTGTTCGAACTTGGATTGGGTTCTAGTTTAGCTCAAGAACAAGTGTTCGGTCTTTACCCAACATCAATAAAAGAGGTTCAGTCTCAGGTTGTGATCAGAATTGAGTTCGAGCTCAAAACCAAGCTCTAATTAGAGCTTGACTGAAACAAATCAAATCTCCCAACAGCGCGCCCAACACAACAAAATAAAAAAAATAAAATAAAATTGAAGATCTAGAGCAGATGAGAATGGGGATTGCTACCTTTTTGAGGAGAGTATGCCGAAATATGATCTCGGCATGGTTTTGGTACTGTGTAAAGAATGATGCTGCCAGACTTGAGGCTGTCACTGTTGGGGGGGGGGGGGTTGATCCTCTGGACTTGAGTTTGTCACCATGAGGCAATGGGGTAAGGGAAAAGCTCCACTGGTGAGTTGAGCACGATCCCTTAGAATGCTGCTGGACTTGAGGTTCTCATGGCAAAGCAAATAGATAAAAAGCTGATCTTTTGAGCTGAGAAGAGCACAAATCTAACAAAGAGAGGTAAGGATTGAGGTGGGGATCATTGTAATAGAGTGAGTTGGTGAGGGTGATGTGGGGAGTGAAGGGGAAGTATTTACGAACTTGGGAAGCGGGTCAGGGGAAGAGGTTGAGTTGAAATACATGTTTATAAATACATGTTCACGAGCCTGACTAGCTGAGCACCCACCTGCTTGAGCTTGGCTCACTAAAGAAATGAGCCTAATATCATGTTTGGGCTCGGCTTGTTTGATTTTTGAGCAAGCCCAAACAAGCTTTCTAGGGAGCCAAGCTCAAGTTCATGGATGGCTTGCTCCATTTGCAGGCCTTGATAGAGGTGAATTACTGTGTTGGTATGATATTGGTATGGGAGGCATACTTGTATTGGTATCTTACCATTATGATGCAATATGGCTTGTACAGATTTGTATGAACTGGTATTTAATGTTTTAGACTTTCATTATTGTTTGTAGTTCAATTGCAAAATGATTAGCTTGGGCTAGTTGAGAGAAACCTGGATTATGTCCCATAAACCTTTCTACGTATGCGGTGATTAAAAAAAAAATGATTTCTTGATATCAGCAATGATGTGACATGGGGAGGGTGGTTCTACACTAGTGTAAGCCTGGAGGTAGTCATCATAGGAAGAATAATATGTGGTGTTGCTATCAGAGGAAGCATGAGTAGGCTGCTTTCCAGCATATATTATGTTGTGTCTAAGTTGACACTTGCACAACTGACTTCTTACACAGTTATTTTTGCAGACTACAAGATAGTGGTACGTGCTTAAGCAAGATTTGGATACAACCCTCTTTAATGATACACAATCACAAAGAACATCAATGGATGCACATGTTTCAAGTGTAGGCATATAGGTGGATGAAAACATGGATATCTTTCTGATTGTCAGTGTTTCTTATCTCCATCTGTCTCAATACTCCATTAGGTGGGTATGGGAAGTTTGAGGAGTAGGAATTACAGAAATGCCAAGAAAACCGGTTGTAAATCACTGATGCATGATGCTGTAATTGCAAATGCTTGGTATCTCTCATATGGTAGAATAGCAAAGTATCGAAAATTGCAACCTCCTTGGTATGGTCAAATTGATTTAAGTTGATTATTGAGCTAAGGGAGCTATAATTCTTGCCTCAAGGGATCGGTGTAACTTGTGTGAGCCCTCAAGCTTGCAGAATTCTTCAGCATTGTGTTTACAGCTCAAAAGAATTCCAGAAGGAAAATAATGACCCCAAACTATGACATCTTGTTGATGCTAACAATGAAGTACCTTTATGTATGTTGGTACCAGCAATAAGATGGCCCTAATTATATGTTTTGATTGCAATATTTCTTGCTTCTGCTTTGCTGAAGTTTATTATCATCAGATTGCTAGTTTGTGTGTGTTTATCTGTTTGACATTACCCCTGATGGCTATCTTTCTGAATAAATCACTTTTGACTAAAAGTGAACATGCATCTGTGCAAATGCCAGAATGGCTTTCAAATTTTTGTGATTGATAAGGGCCAGAGTAAGGGGGTGGATTGGAGTTCCCTTTTTCTTAGCTCCCAATCTTAAAAAGTTTCATGCTGGGTTTGCCTATTGAAATATGATGCTGCTATTTGACAATATGTTACCTGCAATATTGAACTGGAAAGGTTTTCAACTAATTCTCTTTTATTTGCATGTTTCTTTGTAACTTTTATTTCTACCACCGTTCTTGAGCAGTGTTAATTTCATATATCTGGCTGGCCATTTGTTTGATTGTCAATTCTAAGTTGTGAGATAATGGATTATTGACCATTCTGATTAAATAAAAATGGATTATTGACCATTCCGATTAAATAAAAATTAATCTTTGGGAGTTAGATTGTATCCTTTGAGGTGTTGACAGTTGTTTTACTTGCAGATGATACTTCCAAGCTACATAAGTCAAGATTGGCTCGGAAATTCTTTTGACTTATGGATTCAGAGGTGTCAGAGTGCACAGACTGCTGAGTCCATTGAGATACTTACAAAGGTACTGAATTTTATTTTACTGCCTTGCAATTTTTATTGAAAAGGCCTAGAGTAACTTGTAATTATTGCTGTAATTGGAAAATTACTGTCAAACTCTGCTGAATTCTTTGGTATCTCATTCTCTCTAGCTCAAGCCTTACGACTAATAATATCAGATAATGTTGATGTGGAACGGATTGATTTTGCTGAGCAGCGATGGCCTTCTATCTTGAGGTTGTCTAATTTCTGCTCATATTATTGTTGATGAGGAATCTGATGTGAAGAAGCTTAATCTATTAGTCAAATAAGTCTCAACAGTTACTCCAAATTGACTTTTAGCTTTGACCAAGTTCCCTTGAACAGAGAATCATGTGCTTGAAGGAGCTTCTTAAAATGTCATAGTATTACTCCACTAGTTGTTTTTAGTGGCTAGCAGTTTGTGAGATCTACCATGGCACCTAGACCATGCAAACTCGTGTTTTCAGGGAACAGCCTGTCAAGGTTCCTCTAGACAGTCCATGTAAAGATGGAAAAGATGAAGTTTGATATAGAAAGCTACTTTAGTTTGGTTCATTTACTGAAAATAAAATTTTATTTTTTTGGTTTGTTTACCAGAATAAGGATATGCTGTTTGGTTGTATGAGAAACATAGATTTATGCATTTGATGTGATTTCTACCTCTGTCTGCTATTGCATGTGGAGAAGACCATAAACTTTTGTATCAGATGGCTGGAATACTATCACATGTGTGCATGCAATGCCTTAATTGGTGATTTAATTGGAAGTCTTGAGGTTGATATTGTGGTAACCATTGGAATCAATTATCTAACTGCAACAGCATGTAATTTCTCATGCTAAAGTCTTCAAACTCAATCATTTAACTTTTGTGGTTTGTTGGGGATTTTTTTTCTCATTTATTTTAAGATTGTAAGATTCATTTCATTTTTTCTCTGGCTTGCCCTCCTGATAAATTTTTTACATTAGCTTCCATTATACTAAGTATGTTGATTTTTTTGGTGCATTCTCTAGGTTTCCAACGTCTCCTGACTGATGCATCTTTTCTTTCTTGAACTAGGAATTAGTGGATTCTGTATGTTGGACCCAGGTTGATGAGCTCTGGAATGCACCTGTGCAGCCAGAGTTAGGTCCCGAGTGGAGAACTTGGAAACAGGAGGCAATGAAATGGTTTTTTTCTTGGCATCCATCTGCTATTGGTGGAGATCTAGAGCAGAAGAGGATCTGTGATATCTCTGCTGGTATGGAACCTCAGATTAGTAGGAAGCGCCCAAAGCTTGAAATCCGCCGAGCAGAACCTTCTGTTTCACCACTGAAAGATTCTGGATGTGCGCTATTCTCCCAGATCAACACGATAGTTACTGATTCTGGACATCTGGATTGCCAGAATATGGTAGAATCTACTCTTACACAGGAGCCTTGTAAAGTGGCTGTGCAGAGTGGAGTGGCTGTAGCGACAGTGCCTGGCATCGCAGCTGATAGGTGTGACAGGATTAAAGTTGAAGGGAATGGTGTAAAATTTGTTCAGGGTTCTGAAGTGTGTATGTCTACGGATGGAGAATGTGGCAAGGAAACCATAATAGATTCCCATATTGAATCAGATTCTGTGAAGAGATATCACCAATGTGCTTTTTTCGTAGAAGCAAAGGGAAGAAGGTGTGGAAGGTGGGCAAATGATGGTGCTATGTACTGTTGTGTGCATTTAAATGCTCATTCCGGAGAAAAGCCATCTCAAAAGGTACAAAGACCTCCTGTTGGATCCCCCATGTGTGAGGGTACTACTACTCATGGTAGAAAATGTAAGCATCGAGCTCGAATTGGCTCTGCATTCTGCAAGAAGCATCATCCTCATAGCAGCCATGATTCAGTGATGACTGAGAATCTTGCTAATCCCTCTGAGAACACACTCAAGAACGCCATTGATAGTAAAGAATATGGGTCAGTAGGAGAAGTCCAGATGCCTGTGCAAGAAAACTTGATTCCGATTGTAGTGGGAGAGACCTTGGACGAAAGAAATTGCTTAATGAAGAAATCTGAGCTTTACAATGCACTACCTGTTCCCGTTAAAAGCAGTAGCCCAGATTTACCACGCTGCATTGGATATTACCGTCAGAACAATGGTGACCAATGCCTAGAGTATGCTAAGCGACACACTTTATACTGTGAAAAGCATCTGCCAAAATTCCTCAAACGTGCACGGAATGGTAAAAGTCGATTGATTTCAAAAGATATATTTGTCAATCTACTGAAAAATTGCTCTTCAAGGAAACAAAAAATATATCTGCATCAAGCATGTGAGCTTCTATATGGGTTTATGAAAAGTAGTCTGTCCCGCCAAAAGCCAGTTTCAAGAGGTGACACCATGGGTTGGATATTATCTGAAGCCTCGAAGGATGCAGTCATTGGAGAATTCTTGTTGAAGCTGGTTACAAGTGAAAGAGAGAAACTTATGAGGATTTGGGGCTTCAGTGCAGATAAGGATAAGCAGATATCATCTTTGGAAACCAAAGTAGCATCAACACCTTTGGTGCATGAGAAGGCAAATTACCCTGAGATGACCGTTAAGTGCAAAATCTGTGCTGAGGAGTTCTCTGATGACCAAAAGCTTGGGTTACATTGGACAGAAGTCCACAAAAAGGAAGCTCGATGGCTGTTCAGAGGATTTGCTTGTGCAGTCTGCATGAACTCATTTACCAACAGAAAAGTTCTTGAGACACATGTGAAAGACAAGCATGGCATACAATTCCTTGAGCATTCAATACTCTTCCGGTGCATGTCTTGCAGTAGTCACTTTGTGAATCCTGAGCAACTATGGCAGCATGTTCTCTCCTTGCATGCAATGGATTTTAGGCTACCAGACCTTACTCGACAACCCCTGGATCAAGCTGCTCGACCAAAAATGGAAATGAGGTATAAACTCTGTAATAGCAATGATGTCTCAGAGAAGGACGATGGTTCACAAAGGTTCCTATGCAGGTTCTGTGGATTGAGATTTGATCTTCTACCAGATCTAGGTCGCCACCATCAAGTTGCTCATATGAACCCTAATTCCATGAGCCACTTCCCACAAAGGAGAGCAAACCATCTTCTTCGAAATAGACATTGCTATCCTAGATTCAGAAAAAGTTTTGGAACCTCATTCAGACTGAAGAATCAGACAAGTTTCCGCTTGCAAAAGCATTTAAACTCTTCTAACTTGGCTTTATCTTCGAGGCCAAGGCTGCAAACTCAGGCACCGGAAACAGCTAGTCTGGGGATGCTATTGGAGTCCCACTGCTCAGATGTTGCACAGACCTTGTTTTCTAAGATCCAAAAAACAAAACCTCGGCCAAGTAATCTTGAGATTCTTTCTATTGCTCGTTCTGCTTGCTGCAGGATAAGCCTTCATGCTGCACTGGAGGTTAAGTATGGAATACTGCCTGAGAATCTTTATTTGAAGGCAGCAAAACTTTGCAGTGAGCTGAATATCCAAGTAGATTGGCACCTAGAAGGGTATATCTGCCCGAAAGGATGTAAGCCTCTCAAAAACCGACATTCTTTAGCTCCTTTGAAGCCTGTCTCAGATGGGTTTGAGGAACGTCCTACCCTTGCAATTGTTCCTGTAAATGATGCAAAGTGGGAGATGGATGAATGCCATTATATACTCAACTCAGAGCATTTTAACTGGAAACCTAAGCGGAAGGCCATAATTTTGTGTGAAGATGTGAGCTTTGGCAGGGAACCTGTTCCAATTGTTTGTGTGATAGATGAGGAATTTAAAGATTCTTTCCATGTCAGTTCCAATGAAGCGCCCTCTGGTCAAGAGCTTGGCATTTCTATGCCTTGGCGGGGTTTTACTTATGTCACCGAACGGTTGATAGAGCCATCTCTTGGTCTTGATACAAAGGTGATTCTCTTCTCTGATATGTACCTGGTTTTGTTATCCGACTGAATTTGTTCGTCTGTTGAAGGGTAGAATTTGTGACCCCTGTACAGAAGCCATCATCCTTGTTCTCTTTAAGCATTACATCTGTTTTGCAAAGTTGCTTTTACAAACAAATGACATTCTTCCGAGTACTTTTGTGCAGAATTCACAGTTGGGATGCGCCTGTCCAAATTTGAAGTGTTATCCTGAAAGCTGCGATCATGTGTATCTCTTTGATAATGATTATGAAAATGCTGAAGATATTCATGGTAAATCAATGCATGGTAGATTTGCATATGATGAAAGAGGCCGGATTGTCTTGGAGGTAATGCCTCGTGTGAATTGTCTGGGTTTATGTTTTTGGGACGTGCTGTTGTAATTACATGATGGGTTCTGCTTTTGCCACTTGAGACTACTATAAAGCAGGAAATAAGATTACCTGGCTTTATGGCTGCCTGTTGTAGTGGTTTTATTACATGTTCTTATGTGGCACATAATTACCTGCTTCAGTTGAATTAGTTGTTTTCTTATTTACTTGGTTATGTGCTAATCTAAATGAGGGATGCAGGAAGGTTACCTGGTATATGAGTGCAACTCCATGTGCAAATGTGCTGCAACATGTCAAAACAGAGTGTTGCAGAGAGGAGTTCAAGTCAAGCTGGAAATCTTCAGAACAGAAAAGAAGGTGAATTTCTCGATATAAAGAGCAGTCAAAACTTAAAGCCTTAATATATCACATCATTTGTTACAGGGTTGGGCAGTCAGAGCTGGAGAAGCCATTTCACGTGGCACTTTTGTGTGTGAGTACATAGGAGAGGTTTTGAATGATGAGGAGGCGAACAGAAGAGGGGAAAGGTTGTATTCTGTCATTGCATTTGTTCTTGTTTGTAAATCTGTCTTATTGTTTGTTAAGAAGCATTTTTAAGTTCACCAAAATTTTCAGGTATGACCAAGATGGGTGCAGCTACTTGTATGATATTGATGCTCACATTGATGGTGCTAGAGGTTTGAGTGAAGGGACTGTACCATATGTGATCGATGCCACAAAATATGGGAATGTTTCCCGGTTTATTAATCACAGGTAATAACATGGTGCTTTTAGTTAACAGATGTCTTAGAAGCAGTACTGCCTTTCATATTTAGTACTTCACCTACTTATGCTTCATTGACATTGCCTTGAATGCATCTGGCATGATGTTCGAATTGGTGGTAGCTGTTCACCCAACCTTGTGAATTATCTGGTTTTGGTGGAGAGCATGGATTGTCAGCTTGCTCATATTGGTCTCTATGCAAGTCGGGATGTATGAACTTCGCTGGTGCTTTTTCCGTTTCTTACTACGTTGATAACCCATGTGGCTTACTGAGGTCTCTTTTGTTCTTAGATTGCTGTAGGGGAAGAACTGGCCTATGACTACCGATACAAGTTCTTACCTGGAGATGGACGCCCTTGCTATTGTGGAGCTCCAAACTGCCGAGGTCGCCTATACTGAATTCTCCATGAGTATGCAGTCCTAGAATTTATTTGTCCATCATTCGGACCTTGTAGGTATTTTTCTCCCGTAAGCATTGGAGAATTCATGATTCTTTGGAAATTTTAAATTTAGTGAGATGAAGAGGGCGTCTCCCTAGGTTGGGCTGGTCAGGAATTTATTTGCATAGATTAAATGCTATCATCTCATTAAATTCAAAAGAATGTATTTCTTTCACACATTAGTTGATTATTTCCTGTCAGCCTACAGACGGTTAAAAGGAAGTAGGCTGTCTGTAGCGAGACTAATTTCTCGACTTGTAATATACATTCTCCCTTCAAATTTCTGATGTACCAGAATCTTGCAAGAAATGTTAATGGAATTTTTCTCTTCATTTGCACTAAAGATCAAAACTGGATTTTCTGAGCTCAGTTGCACGCAAATGATACATTCTAATGGAAGAAAATTGCAGAACGAAATGTTGCTGTGTGGTTGTTTTATATTTTATACTCTTGTCCCTAGCTGAATGCCCATTGGTAACGCATCGTGTGAACGGCTAGACATACCAAAAATGCTGGTTGACTTTGTGCTGACGGATAGGAATTTATATTTGATTTTAAAAAAGAAAGTTGTGGCTCCCTTCCTCTTAATGTTACTGGATTTCGTGGTGTGGCCCGTCGGACTTTAAAGAGAAATGGGAAATCGCCTCTCTGGATCGTTCCTAAATTCCGAAAACCTGGAGATTGTGGGACAGAGAGTAGCAGAAGAACAATACGGACAGGAGAAAAACAACCACAGAACCAAACAAAGTCAGATTAAACGTACATTGGCATCTAGTTGGGGAGGTCAAATTAAACGGCAGACGTTCTACATCTGAAGCGCCACAATAAACCAAACAGCTCGTACGGCGAATCAGCAGGTGCGATGGATGACATGTTTAACAGAACCTTAAAAAAAAAAAAAATGAAAATCAGTCATTAACTTAATTACCATAAATATCATAAGCTTAGCTCCAACCTCCAAATAACGCAACCCGCCCGTTGTAAATACGCAAGGCCCATGCATGGGGTTCAAAAATTGAGGGCACCCCTGCAATAGGAAAACCTCCCAAACTCGATAAAGATCCCTACTGGTTCACAGGGCATGAATGGGCTCCACATATCCTACGCACGAGCACTAGAAGTTTGTCACATGCAAAACAAGGGAAGACATCATAAACATATGGTGTTCTTTTTCTATTTCCCGGTGTTTTAATACCAAGCTTCAAAATGCCAAAAGACCAGCACATATAGCAGGAAACCTTTTATCCGGGTCATGACGGTTTCAATTTAAAGCTGTACAGTTGTAAAATGATGCAACCTGGAGGACTGGTTTCAGTTCTTATCAACCACCTCAGCTGGCATGTTCAGATCAAAACGAGCAGCACCTCCAAGAGCATCTGTCCTCGCACGTTTACGGGAAGAACATCCACTCTCATCGGAGCTTGATCCATGCAAAATGACAGAATGTCTACCTGGCAACGTTGCTCCTGTATTAGACGATTGAAGTCTGTTAGTGGCTTCTAAGGTCATAAGCTTTCTGAGGCTGCTTCTAATATTTAGCTTTCCAGCAAACCAAAAGTGCAGAAAGAATATTGAAACTAAGCAAAAACAAAGTGAAACAGGAGAACAGACCATAGCACCAAATACTAGGAGTGCAGATTATTTACTAGTAACTTCATAAAAATAGAAACTGAACTGCAGAAGGAAATATATGTACCACTTCCATTTGCAGTTGAATTCCGTTGGGTATAACTGTCTTCAGGATTGGTTTTCACACTCATACTTTGATCAGAATCCGAACAAATAGAGAGCTCCGATGCCCTTTCAAGGCCCTTGGATTTATATGGAGCAATATTATGAGTCGCACGTTGGAGGGGATACAGTAAGTCATTCTCGATACATTGATACCTGCAAGGATGATATTGTCACTATGTATGTTTGTATGCATGTATATAAAACTTTGTAAAGTGCATACTTACATTTGCTTGCAAAGCCGATCCACAACATTGGACAGATTGATGACATGACTCATTGTATCCATGACTTCATCATCTGAAAAGTCCTGAAAATCCTTCTCTAAAAACATAGATAGCTTCTCTACGTTTGATTCCAGTTGTTGTTGCTGGTCCTCAAATAGGTTTTGCTTCAAGTCCCTCTCCTCTGTTGTCATTTCATCCTTGAAGAGCTCATCTCCAAACATGTAAAAAGCGAATGGGTATGAATATGAAAGAACACGCCTTGATCTAAAAAGCCTGTTCAATCCATTAGTCACCCAAGCATAATCCTTGATCTTGGATTCCTTATTTTCTGAGATAGATATTTTTCCCTGAATAGTTTCCTTGAGATTGCTTTCTTGCTTCAGAGAATCTGTGTGAGCCTTGTATCGGTTATGATAGTGCATGTATCTGTAAAGGTCACGCCTTGCACGTTCTGTCCTTTTCTCCTGGTCTTCTTTAAATCGTCCGCAACTGTGGCCACTGATACTGGACCATGTATGATCTCTCCCAGTAGCACCACCACATAGCCAACTGTATAGAGACATTAAATTTATAAACCTGGTCTGTATTATAGTTTGCAGGATATCTTATAGCTGCTAAAACATGCAGAACGTATTAAATTATGACAGTGTGAGGAGCATTATTCACAAAATTATTTAATATGTAATTCCTGTAACAGATGATTTGCATGACTCAAGGATATATTTCAGCAATTTCAATTTTTGCTCTTCCTGTTTGTAAGACCTCAAAGAAGCTCCACTCATTTGCAAAACATGCAGTCTGCTCATGATAGAAAATGCAGCTCCAAGTTATCTTCCAGCATAGCTCAACCATCAAGTTTTAATAGCATATATACTTCCTGTTGGCATTAGCGATAATTAAGCTCATCTTCCCCAACCATCATTATGTTTGCACAGTATCACACCATGGGATTAATATAGGATAAGCTCTATATTCTATACCAACATATGGTCATAATACAGAATTCCCAGCTTCATGGAACCCCATGGATAATGACAAAATAATTCTCAATCACAATCCTAATGTCTAAAGGACCATTCCAATTTATAAAGCATTTTAAGGAATTGAGTACACACAATTCTAGTAGTTTTCCAATAATACAAACAATATGTATTTATACATTTTCACATTTATAATTATATATATTTGCAGTCTAAACATTTTTTACATCTAGTTGACCATGAAACAAAAGAGAGAGAGAGAGAGAGAGTTAAGATGAGAAAACCGAGATTGCTTCAAAGCATTCATTTAATTCACAAATTTTGAAGACCTGGCTGGATCCCATGTTATAATGATTAAATAAAAACCAAGACAAACAGTACAAATAAGATGATGGAGCACATGGTGTTTGTCTAAATTTAACCATGCAACCAACAAATAACCAAGACAAAGAAGTTATTACTATTCTATCAGCGAGAGGTTGATGAGTATATCTATTTCAGTTCTCAGCCAGCAAACTGGAGCCCAGTTGGTGCACATTGTAATAGGGTCGCAACTTATGCATAGGGCTGGGTTGAGGGCTAACCCAACCCAACCTCTGTCCTAAGCTTATCCTGACCCAACCTGCCCTTGGGTAGGGAATTCTCCAACCCAGTCAAACCCAAACCCATCTTAAGATAAATTCGGGTTTAGTCAAGTTACCATCAGGCTGGGATACATTGGGTCGCATTGATCACGTTGGGTTGGGTTGACCAGGAAGTATAATATTGGGAAAGCTTGGAACATTTTGTTAATTGATACTATTAGGTTGAAGCCTCAACCATCCATCAATTTTTAATTGTACACTTATAATTTTATAATTTAACATGAGTCAACATACAGCAACATGAAATATATAAATAATTTGTAGGAAATATAAATAGGAATTGTTTGTTTATTTATTTATTGATAAGGTTTGGCTGGGCTTAGGTTGGGTTACGATTGGCTTAGAGTTTAGTGTTTAGGGTTACAGTTGGGCTCATCATCGATCTAACTCAACCATAACTCAACTGAGCTTGAGAATAGGTTGGGATTTGACCCAATTGCACCCCTATACTATAACATTGCAGCATCCTAAGGGCGCAATTTATTTGCAATCAACAATATAATTCACATTTGCATTTCTTTTTAAATGGAATCATTTAATTTAGGTGAGTTGTGATGACAACTTGTAACTCAGGTAGCTTGTAAGCCCATGGTTGAATTGTGATGGTCTATGGGCTACTATACCCAAAAAAATGCGCAATGCAAGAATGCATTTGACTTGCCCTGAATTAGATATAGTCTTCTGTATACTATTAGCATAGAACACCACGGTTATGTATTGAAAGGAAACTCTCATATCCCAAATTTCACTTTTGTTTACTAAAATTGGAATTTTATACATGCTGCTGCTTCTAAACTTGGGCAAAAAAAGTGAAATATTACTCAATTTTTGCTAAATCTACATTATATCTCAAAGATGATATGCTAAAACAAGGAATAGAAATGGGGTTGGAGTTCAGTATCTGTTCACCATAAATGATGAGTGATGGGACAGTACTTTGTCAATATCTAACGTAGATCAAATCTGAGGTTGTTAACTAGCCTCATTCCAAGAGGGAGCCTGACACGACTTGCCTCAAGGAAGTGTAGTCCAATCCCAACCCAAATTAGATTTTTTTTTTTCCCAAGCTAGGCCAAAGGTTAGGCTCATTGTTGGCCTCAATCCAAAACTTGCCCCCTTCAAGCCTATGTTGGCCTGACTCTAATTGTCACAGAAAGTAGTCATGGCTCAAACCCTAAATGAACTTCTCAACCCACATGAGGGCTCAAACATGACCTTGTTTTCAAGGGCCAATCCAAACCTCACCTGCTTCTCTCAAAGAAATAAATGCTTTTAAACTAGCCTAAGTGAATGATCTATAATTTTTTAGATAAAACTAACAACCAGGATTCAAAATCTAATATCCTCCTTGCACTATGTCAATCTTAGGAAGCTAACTAAAATAAGCACATGTCACACACGACACCTGTGGAAGAGAAATAACTTATAAACTATGTAACTCGCTCCCATCTAAAAATGCAGGCCCCACAAAAATGCCATCTTTTTATTATTTAAACTAATAAGGTGGGAGTCCGATGGATGGAGGCACCAAGAGAAGAAAGTACCGAGGGAGTTTGTTTTATATATGATAAAATAGATAAACATGGCAAACAAATGAATAAAAGTATTAGTTATGATAAGAGTAAGAAGAAAATTCATAATCAGGAAAGTTGATGTCCAAGGAGCAGCAGACAAGCATATTCTCATTCCAGGTCAATCTTGGGTCTGAGAAAGACTCGTCCATATTGGCCTGAAGTACTTTGCTGCCCATAGAGGGAGATGAGAGCTTTTACTCTCCTATTTTCCTCCAAAGTAACAGTCAACCAGCAATCAGTCACATTCTTGTTATGAGGATGGATCCCACTTAATTATCAAGCAGATAAGCCTAGCATTCTTGGTTGCAAAACATAAATGCAAAATTTGACACCAACAACTTTGTTCAAGGGTCTTTCTACAAAAAATTGGTGGACAAAGATGTTGTTCCACACAAACCTGCAACCTTGTGGCGCTTATCACGGGCGATATGATAAAAAAGAAATCATAAGAACAAAAAAATCACAAATTAAGTTAAGGATTCATGTGGTTCAGCAAAACACATCCATGGGAGCACAATGCAAAGGTAGTTTCATTCATCACAAGAGAAGATTGCCAATTTACAAGGGGAGACATCAACTCAAGTATGAACATGAGAATGGATACAAGTGTCTCTTAGCTCTCTAATTTTGGAGAAAACAGCATTCAAGACCAGCCCTTTAGGATGGAACAAGTTTTTCTCACTTGAACAAACTCCCAAATGCTCCAAAAGGCCCTAGGAAATGAGCTGCCTCCTTTCTCCATTTATCTCTTCTCTCCCTTGTTCTTAAATTTTTTTCTACCCACTTCAACCCTCTCTAACACAATGTTTGGATTGATGGACAAAAGAGGAAGAGAAGAGAGAAAAGCTTGCTGAGTTATATTCTCCATTTGGATAGTTAAATAAGGTGAGAAGACAAGAAGTTACATTCTCTTGTTTGGACAGTTAACAAGGAGAGAAGAGGAGAAACAAAGAGATGAGGTTCCTTTCCTAACCCACCTTTTGTTTCACTCCAAAAACAAAGAGATTTGGAGAGAAGATAAACTCTCTTTCACTTCTCTTCCTTTCTTTAGTGTCCATCTTTCTTTCTTTTCACTTCTCCTTTTTCTCTTCTTTTCTTTCCTCCCTTATGTATCCAAACAGGATGAGTGAAAACCAAGCAGGGTATGATAACTCAGAATAGGTAAGTGATGTAAGTAAAAAGAGTAAGCAAACTAACTTGCAATGGCTTAACACTAAACCCCAACACTTCCTTCATGCTAGTGATGGACTGCTATGTTAAGATTTCAATTTGATTCAAACAGGAACTCCTAAAAGAATGACTCCATCTCAAATTCCCATTATATCATAAGACCCACTAATTGGCCAACTGGTAATTTGTACCAAACTACCAATATTTCGGCATCCCAAATAGAGTATGTTGTAACAGAACAAAATGATGTTAATCTTTTCATTCTTTTAGGACCCTTTTGGAACCCAACCATCCAAATAAAGCTGCTTTATAGTTGACGGCATCAATTGTATTTGCTTAACATAACTCCTCGAGTTTAATAGTATTCTAATGTGCTATGCCTAAAATGAGTTATGAACCTATATTCTTTTATAGTGGATGAAGCAAAAGAAATGAAATAGCATAACCTTTGTTTCTAATAGCTTACACTTTGCTATATTAGATCTGACTCCCACTTCCGCTTTGCAGAATGCAACACAACTTTTCCAATTTGATATTTGTGGCATGCATAATGCTTGAGCCACATATATTACTCTATAAGAAAACAAACATGGCCTAGTGCACACCCCCACCCCCAACCCCCGTGGGGGGCCAAAAAAAAAAAGGAGAAAAGATGTACACTTCACAACAAGGACAACATAATACTGTACTTCATCTTTGAATTAATCATTATTATGAAATTTCAGCATTATTATGATTATGGCCCAAGGTGCCTCAGCTGTGTCATCTAATTAAGAAAGGTTGTATAAACTAGGATAATATTTAGTTTTTGAGTTCAGACCATAAATGAGGTTGCTCAGGGAATACTTTGCTGGTTTACGGTAGTCAACATGGAACTGAAGCTCTTTCTTCTCTAGACATCCTTTTACAACTAAGTGATATTTGTCAGGTAAATAGGCTGTATTGTGGATGACCTCTGCATTTATTCATGTGACTACTTGATCTTTCCCATGGAGGTCCTCTTCTTCATTTTTTCATAGCAGTAGTCACACTCAATGATCTGCTTAGGCATCTGCAAGAAAAGATGAGTTGCTTCCACACTTATAAAGCATGACAACTTTAATCTCTAACCTATCCTCTATTGACCTAATCTGTTTTCCAGCAAGTTCTGGCATAAACCTAGTGCTTCAAATAAAGCCTATAAGTGATATATTGGTGTTTATGCTTCTGTACTTGCCAAGCCACAACATACATCTTGAGTATGGAAAGTTTAATTCCCCACTGCATCATCCTG
This sequence comes from Elaeis guineensis, assembly GCF_000442705.2. Taxonomy (NCBI): domain Eukaryota; kingdom Viridiplantae; phylum Streptophyta; class Magnoliopsida; order Arecales; family Arecaceae; genus Elaeis; species Elaeis guineensis. The sequence continues at coordinate 78,176,059 of NC_026005.2, read as the reverse complement.
AATTTTCGATATCAACCAAGTAACATACATTCGTGACTCGTGAGAGATACTTCCTTCTCAAACAACCATGGTCTATATAGCCTACTTATTATATTGCCTGTCAATGTTCTGTAACAGCTTCCTCACACTCTTGCAGATTGGTGAAATTTCAAGATGAATTATTGTTCGTATTGCCAGGCAAGAATCAGATTTTATCAATCAATTAATTTTCCCTAATTTTTTTTCCACTTGCTTATTTGTGTGTCACTATTGCAACCACCACAAATATATAACTACTTTTAGCTTCTCCAAAACAAACCAAGACTATTGTTGTTCAGATACCTGATGCTGACTAAATCAACCTGGATGCTAGCCACCTGATTAAAAATGTAACCAACATTAATCTTGCCATGAAAATCAAGGACATTGAACTTGAATTTAAAACAAATTTGTTTGGAAAATATGGTTGTCCATCACAACCATATTTTTGATTGCAATAGACAAAAAATCATTAAGGCTAAACTATCTAGTATCAACTTGACTACCACCTACATGACCCAAAATACGGTCATACATGAGAAAACTTTATAGCTTGGTAAGGAAAAAGAATGCAGATCCATTCTAGGTCAACAAGCATGATAACACCTACAAAATAAGAGCTCAGACAGGAAGAACACGCTAGCACCGTAGGATTAGATGTTATGGCTCACTCCATCGAATAAATAGATCTGCTATTATAGAAATAGTGATTTTCACTTCACAATCCTCCCCGATTCCAGCTCTATTTCTCTTTCTCTGAATAGCCTCTCCTTAATAAACACAGGTGGCTGGTTCTCTCAGCCTCCTTTCAACCTCAAAAAAAGATTTTCACTTCACAAAAATATTTTATATACCAAAGAACTCTTGATTTAGAGAAAAGGATTTATAAATATATACACCTCTTCATTTCAACAACAAGGCTAAGAAATCAAGCATTAACATCATCTAGAAAGCTTACAACAAGGTTTGCAATTTGGGTATCGGGTAACCTGTAGGTCCGTTACTAGATTGGTAGCACGTTATCATATCGACAATCAATAGGTAGAAGTGTTTTAATACAATGTTTTTTATTATAGTTATTTTAAGGTTTAGAGATCTATAAAATGTGATTTTAATATTATTTTAATGTTATTTTATTTTATATTAGTCCCAAAGACCATATAATTTCTTAATGACCATAAGTCAAAAATCACCTAACTCATTACCACAAATTACATGACATAAATCTACACCTCTTAAAACATAAGAATATAATATAGTTATAAATATAATGGACTTTATTATTTGATTTTGCTTAACACGTAGTAATTTATGAAACAATGTGAAAACTAAGCATGGGGTCCTAGATAATATCCTAATTACCAAACACATTGCTATATTTTTTTTAATCTTTATGGTCTGCTGGATTTTCCTACAAGATTGGGCTGAAAATCCTGTAGGGTTTGTGGATTGGGCCAGTACAACCAACAGATCACAGGCTATATGTTGGGATAGGCCTATATTTATAAAATACCCAAAAATAGCTTTAGAGAGCGCAGGCCCGAATCCCATAGTCCTAGCCAAGAAACCTTAAAACATACTTAAATAAAAAGACCTAGCTTCGTAATTTGGAGACATTAGATTAAAAAGGAAGAAAGAAATTTTAATGGAGTTCAAAGGTAGCATGGCATGTTTGAAGAAATGTCACTCTAACAAATGAAAGTCAGAAGAAAAACAAACAAGAACAAAACATAACTAGAACACTTACCAAAATGCTTGTCCACAAATGCATGCAACTAAGTTGCAGCCACCATTCTTTTCAACAGGCTTGTGACACTTTGGGCAGGGTTTTGTATTAACTGTGATCCAATTCACAGTCTCTGATTCATCCTGGCATTTCTTGGTCCAGAGCTCCCACATCAGGCATGAACAAGGAGAATGTGCTTGTGATAAGCAACTGAAACAAAATTGCAGCCCACATGCACACTCCACCTCACAATAAATATCACCCTCAACACGTATAGCATTCCCACAATGTGGTGCACTGGGGCACCATTTAACCTTATTATTGTCCTCGATATAAGATTCAAGCAGAAATCGGTCAAAACGGTCTGCAATATCCGGATGCCTTGCACTGACTAAATTCCTAACAACTGCCTCATCACAGACAGCATTACACTTAGGAGCAATGCACCTTATGCGTCGACTTTGCCCTTCATTTATCCTGACAATGAAATGTTCCGTCCAACCTACAGAAATAAAAATAGAATCAAATAAGTGGTTCATCGGTCAAAAAAGAAGAAGAAAATGGCACAGGTATCCGAGGGCGAAGCAGAATCAACGTACATACATCAAGATAAAACAAATTTCCCTACAAGAGAAATAATAGGAGAAAAGAAAAAAAAATGGTGATCATTTAGCAGACTGGCGAACTATAATAAATTGGAATGCTGGATAAAGTAGAGATAACTTTGAAAATAAAAGAACTTAATAGCAATAGATTTAAGAACCGGAAATTTATCTCATCATATGGTCACATTCACCATATTTTCCATAAACGATCATAAAGTGTTGATGAGTTTTGCGGGTTACTTAGGAACAGATTTAGAGTTCATGGCAGAGCCAACAATGAGTAAGAGGCAATGTAGAGGTAGGTAGGTTTAGCATGAAAATTTTTCTGTCTTGTACTGTTCAAGATATTGGTCAACAAAGAAGATCCATACAGAAGTCAAAAAACTATTACTCGAAGCATGTTTAAAAGTTGCTTTCACGTCATCTATTTTTTTGAGGGGGGGAAAAAAATCAACACAAGCTCGGTGACAGTTATAAATGCTTGACATAAGGTGAGAAGACTTACAATCATTACAATAATAGTGCCCACAATCCATCTCTGTGACTGTGCTACGAGAAACATTTTCGAAACAGACATTACATTCCACTGGGTTTGATGAGTTGGACAAGTCAAGGCCTTTATGCTGAATGATGGTCACTCCTGCCTCTGAGAATAATCGCTCTTTCCCTTTCTGCTCAAGCAACTCAAAGATCCTCTCCACATCCCAGCGGTAATGGATTAGCAAGGTCCTGGCATGCTGCTCCCTTAGAGCTAACAAATCCATCACCTTTCTCAAATCCTCCTTCTGCAATAATCAAAAACCATCGAAAACAATGAATCGAATACTCAGCTACATGCATACCGAAACAAAATCATCAACTTACAAGGGAAAAGTACATTACCTGCGCTGCCAAAAGGGACTCCTTTGTAATAACCTGAAATAAATCAGCGAACAACAAGAGGAAAATTAGTATATCAAAAAGGGCAACCTTTCGATAAGGCAGAGAAATTGCACGCTCAATTCATATTTTCTTTCAAACCCCCCTTGTTCCCGTTATAACTTAGGAAAAACCGTTATTTGAGCAGATGATCTCCAAAATTCATTAAAAGATCCAATCTTAACATGCCAGACAGATCAAATTGGGGGAAAAAGCAATCCAAACAGAAAACCGCTACCCCGAGATGCACACTGAAGAATCTAGGAAAAAAGAAAACCCTAGGGGTGATAAAAGAGATTCCGGAGACCGGGAAGAGAGGCCTCACCGATGAGACGGACCAGTGGCAGTCCTCCTCATGGCCGTCCTCAAGAACCTGAAGGACGGTCTCCTCGAGGACATCATCCTGATCGCTGAAGTAGCAGTCCGCTCCCTCCAGATCGCTCGATGACTGGAAATCGTCGTCGTCGGCCATGCGAGAGAGAGAGAGAGGAGGAGGAGGGGACGGGACGAGACGAGACGGTGGGGCGGCTCGATCGATTCGAGGAGATCGGACTGGATGTTGGGAAGAGGGGTGAAAGAAAAGGAGGTAGCTTGCCGACGAAGAAACGATGGATAGAGAGGACGGATTAAAAGAGATCGGAGGCGAGAGATAGGGGATGGGGTGGTGGGGGTGGGGGTGGGTGGTGCGAAGGGGAAAAGGAGGGTTAGTCCTTGTTTGGTTGAGGGAAGAAGGGTTGGAGTCATTGTTGGTTTTCCGTTGTTATTACCAATATTTTATATTTTATATTTTTTTTAAATTATATAAATGGGAACTAATGATGTGAAAAACTTTCCTCTCTCTTAAAATATTCCCATCCAAAAACATCCTTATAATATTTTATTTACCAAATATCGTTACTAAATCTCACTCCTATCCCCACTTAGGCACGCCTGGCTCCCCTTCTTGCTTTGTGTCAACCATATAGATACAAAAATATTCACTATTTCCAAAATACTCTCATCCAAAATATTTTTTTTCCAATATCGCCACCGAATTTTTCATGTGCTCTGCAACCACGGAAGGCCACGAGATGGAAAGCTTTTGCAGGTGATTTCGTTATTTCCCTTGATCAACCCATATGGAATGAGCTGCTTCTCTTCTGGAGTGGATGCATATGGTGTAAAATATCTAAGAGTCTGATCATTTGTTTTATTTATTTTGATATTTTTTTTAAAAAATTTAGACATTTATGATGTATGGAATATTTTTTTTTTTTCTGTCTTATTTAATTGAATATAAAATATAATAAAAATAAAAATAAAAATATTTCTCAATTTTAATCCGATTTCACTTACATCCCTCTATATTTTTAAATGCATCAAATGGACCTTTCTATTTAATGAAGTATTCCAAATAGACAATAGGACCACATCACAATACTTCGTTAAATAGAAAAGTCCGTTTGACACGTTTTAAAATACATGAGATTTACGTAAAATTGAACTAAAATTGAAGAGATATTCCTATAATTTCTCTGCACATATCTATGCCTTCACCTCTCTGGATCCTTCTTGATCTGCTGCTTTGTTTAGTGATCTATGATAACATTAGCTTTTCAGTATGACCAACATGCAATCTTTCATGTTCAGAGCATCTTTGCCCTACTCACAACGGCCACCACCCAAGTTGGGAATTGCCAACCGTGGGAAACCTTTAGGAAGGCACCACCCCACTTGTTCATCATGCATGCTTCTTGTTTGTGAGCTCATCTATGCAAGCAATTGGTAGCAAAAACTTTTTTAATAAAATGCATCGCCTTTCTTATCTCAAGAGTCGCACAAACCATCTCAAGGGTCGCATTCTTTGGGCATGCATGGCCAACGTAACTACTAGAAGTTTAAGAAAATCGAGAAAAACACAAAAACACTTCCTCCAGGTTTTTCTGCCCTGTAATCGCAAACTATAGAGCATGGATCTAACTAGCTTTAACGGATGGTCGGTTAGCTTCAGAGTTGAGTCAGTGACATTGCCGACCATTTTTATGATGGTTTTGACATCAATCTCATAACCTAGGGATAATCACTGCGAACTTCAGACAATCTTGCTGCATCTCCTTAGTGTTTGTACTAAATGCTTGCATACTCAGCTACAGCATTATCCCTTTCATCTCTAAAAGGTATATGCTACAACACCTTCCCTCTTCGAGATTCTGGGCTTGAACTACACTGTGTTTATCAAATTGGATGACATTCTGAACTATTGAAGATATGTCAAAACTTGGACAAGATTTCTCAACACAGAGTTCATATAGACAAATCAACCAACCACACATTAATAGGTTGATAGTAGTCTAGAAAAGATTTGCTCATGCATTTAAGCAAGAAAAAGCACATAAATTCACTTGCAAGTATTATATGCTAAACAAATTCTCCAATAAAAGGATCACTCAAAATTCTCCTTGTCAAGAAGAAAGAGTTAATATGGCTACTCAAAATTCTTATGATCTCTGCTCCTAAGATCATTTTCTGAAAATTTCAATGTGTTCATAGGCAATAAGCAGCTATCCTAATTCACTAGATTCCTACTTGTTTGCTAGATCATTGGGACTGATTTTTAGCCAATGATAAGAGATAGTGGAAATGCATGTGCTATCTTAGTTGCATTATTCGCATGATGATCCAAAAAGATTATTGAACTCGATGTTGACCATTTTAGCTACTTCGACAAGGATAGATATTGTCCAGTAGTGGGATCCACCATATTGGGTTAGTCGAATCATAAGCCAAACTTATAGAGGCTATAACTTGATTACGTGACATCCAATTGAAAGATTTTTTATTTATTTTTGAAGTCAAGAAATTTTTTGAAATCTATGACATGTCACTTCCACAATGGAGAGTGGCATCTCTAGCGACCAGATCCAAAAATTGATCAAATTAAATTTTTTTTGGGGGAAAGATTTTAATCAAATGTATCTCACAATCCGAGAAGAGTCAAATGAAGTAATAAGAAGCAAAATTGATGTAGAAGTCAAGTTATATTTTCTATAAGATTTTAGCTTTTTCGAGTTTATCTCTATCACTCATGCCATGATCAAATGTATCTCACTATCTAAAAAAAATCAAATAAAGTGATAGAAAGTAAAGTTGATGTAGAAGTCAAGATCTACTTCCCATAAGATTTTAGCTTTTTCAAATTTATCTCTATTATTTATGCCTATTCTAGGAAAATGAGCCTATTAAAATTGGGAGAGAAATCCGACTCAAATTATATAAAAACAAACCTCATCATTATAAATAAAGGCTAATGTTCCTTAATTTTTTGTTCATCAATAGGAGAAAAGGGAATGCAACTCTTATTTTTATAATTTTTTTCATCTTTTTTAATTTTTTTTTGAGATAGCGGTTGAGGCTGGAGTCTTTCTTTCTCCCTAATAATGTACTCTCCATCCCTAGCGATGCTCTTGAAAAGGATCAAATCTTAATCCTAACCCTCGATCAAGATCAAGAAGGAGACAGAGACGAGAAAAAGACCAAAGCTAAGGCCAATGTCGATGCCCATATTGATGGCACCATCGACCTCCTCAATGAGATCCAAGCCATTCGAAACAAGAAACAGAAGCTCGAGCTCCGACTTGATGGTACCTATGAGAAACTGCACCGCACCCATGCAAACAACTACTCCTTTGCCATAAAGCCCACCTCCTCGAAGCCAAACTCATCTACATCGTGGAGGACCTAACCATGTTTGTCTATACTTTAGAGGACCTCTTAACTATCGCCTATAACTCTGCCTCGAAGGACTTTGATGCTAAGGCCAATTGCTTGAACCACACCCTTAAAGATCTATAGGTCAATAAGGTTTCACTCGCTATTACCAAAGCCATATTGGAAGCCTAGATCTCTACCCTTAAGGTGCAATTTCTCAACACTAATGTGGGGAAAGCCTCCTCGATGGAGCTCGTAGCTCTTCGAGAAAAGGTTCATTTGTTACTCACACATAGTATGCAAAGATGGAGAGAGTAGCAAAATATAGAGAGAAATTATGAGAGATGGAGAGAGCTAGAGAGAGATCAAGAACTGAATCTGGCTATTTGTCTCTTTGATTATATGAGGACAAGTTTGACTTTTGACCAGTGTTGTTAAATTAATTAGGCATATATGTAGGTTTTACAACATATTGTATATAGGTGCAATAAACAAAAAGCATTTGGGGGTGGGGGGGTTATAATTTACCCTTATGCTTTATAATTACCATCTTTCTACAAATTTTTTGGGTGAATTCTCAATTAAACACTTGCTTATACAAACAAGCTTGACCGTAGAAATTGACTTATTTTTCATTTGTTAGATGGATACTTACTTTATTCAATACACATGTATATGCACGTCTAAATAACTAGTTCAAAATTATATAATAGAAGATAGAGAACCTTTGAAGTGAATGGGAGAATTGAGGTCCAACGTCCATTATATCTACTATCTAGCCAAAATTAGGTGAACTCAACACTGTATTGGCCATACTCAAATAACTTTTCTTTAAAAAAACTCAAATCCTTTTTTTTTTTTAAATTTTAAGGATCAGTCCGAACTTGGGCATTCCATCCTTTTCTCATGAAAAAAATATATAAATTTCATATGCCGCAGGTGATTGCAATGCATTCGAGATCCCTTGTGATGTGTGATATATATGTTGGCCATGTACTCGCATCCAATGGCTAACCTTAGAGCCAGGGCATGATGACCAACACATGGTCATTTGCGTGCAAACTTCCATTGGGTAAATTGATGGGGGTTCAAAATGCCTATCCATAATTCATTTTGATAGGGATATCTAGATTTCATTTGGAATATAAAATCAAGAAAATGATGATATCAAAAAGAAGTCAAAGAAAATATAGATATGTGGAGAAGTGTGTCACTGCATGCTAATGTCAATAATTGAGATTTGATTGAAAAAAAGTCCAGCAATATATTCATATGTCTATGATCAAGCATCTCAAAAGAGCCAAGAGCGTAAGCACTCCTAGCCAAATATTAACCTATTGCCTCCGCTGTTGGTTTAATATTTTCTAACAAATCATTTTTGTTAAAAATTTAAGATATGTATTTCAAATGATAATTTCAGTGAAAAAAAAAGAATTTCAGACATATAATCGAAGTGTAAAAGTGATGCTATTAGACCCAATTGTTCTGGTAGTGTTGTGCAACATTTGTCATTGTGGTACGTGAGATGCATCAGATGTGTCTGTGCACAAATTAATGATCAACTATTGCTAGATACAGCCATTAATTAGCTGGATACAGGGAAGAACTTGCTCTAATCCTAATCCTCTATTGCTGGACATCCTGCATCTTTCCTCAAAACTTTTCAATGCTGATCATGTTTATAGATCAAGAAGCTGACTTTCTGAATCAATAATCTCATACCATAAGCAATTACCATGTTTCATATTCATAACCACTATTCTTGGCCTATTGAAATAGTACGTTGTACCATTATTGCATTCATCATCTTTAATTTTCTCTTTCTTCTTCTTCTTCTTCTTTTTCTTCTTTATATCTTTGATGATTCTAAGCACAATGGACACTTGGTGTTATCATTAGAGCATTACTTTACCTAATATGAGGTGACTAGCGTTATTTGTTCGGAGGGAGGCCATTATAACTGGTAGGAGGGGGTTGGGATAGGCGTGCATATATATGCATCTACATGCTTGATGGTTGATTTACGGTGTCATATAGAAATTATGTGAAAAAGGTTATTTTAGTTTTCAGTTTCATGATAGTATTCTTTGTAATTTTGGAAGCTAGAAGGCGACTTAACACGAATTCGACATTCATATATAAACATACAACTTCCGATCACCATCATCATGCGTGTAAATCAGAGAGAGAGGAGGCCAGGACTGGGTTTATGTCAACCTTGGCGGAGTGATCCGCCATTTTAATTGGATAGTTAATTATTCAGCAGAGTAATTAAGCACAAATGGGGCAAGGAAAATTTATCTGATTGGGAAAGTTAAATCGTATATTGGGAATACAAAATTCAGCAATGAAAGCTGGAAGCAATAACAATTCATATACAGTTAAGTCTGGGTCCAAAATGGAATTTAGATGGAATATATTTTTGGCACAGAGATTACTAAAAAAAAAAGTACATAAAAGAATCAAAGCACAAAGATGCAATCTTTTCAGAGGTCATGTACTGCCTGGCTACCACGCACCATATATAGCATATATATAATTTTTCAGCCGGTTGCCAAAATCGGTCCCATCGCAGATGAACAGGATGCATGGCCAAATGCAGTCCGCATCTCATGTCAGTTTATTTTCCCATGCATCAGATTCCTCAGATTTGCATCCTTTGTCCTGGAAACGTTCAGCCCGCGACTCCGCACGCCGTTGCACAGCAGAGAGAAGCCGGCATAACGGCAAGAATCACGCGGACGGGCCAATTTTACAACCTACAGCAGTCTCTCATATCGCTAATCACGTAAAAGGAAACAACAGCAAAATTTATAAGTCAGAAAAAAAAAAAAAAGGAAACTATTAACGTGATTTACGTTTACAGAGCAGTGTAGAGTATAAGACCCTTAACCCGAAAAAAGTATATTTTTTTTCGGTGCCCTATTGTCTTGCCTTGATTGATCGGGGCATTTTAAGATGTTTGCTTCTTGAATCAATCCAGATCACCGCCCCAGCTCAATTCCCCCTGCACAGCGACGTACATGGAAACTTATTATTAGGGCCTTCCAGAAGAGAAACGGAAAAAAAAAATAATAATAAATAAAAAGGAAAAATCCATCCTTATAAGTCCCGCTCCTCCCCCTGCCCTTCTCTCCAAACTCCCAGGCTTTCTCTCGTTCCACGCGAATATATATATATATATATATATAAATAGTATAGAAGCTCTGCTCTACTGCTCGGTGGCAGTGGAGGGTGCTGTTGCTGGATGACATCAATGGTGAGAAGGAAGCCGAGCATGGGTCGCCAGAAGATCGAGATCAAGCGGATCCAGAACGAGGAGGCCCGCCAGGTGTGCTTCTCGAAGCGCCGGACCGGCCTTTTCAAGAAGGCGAGCGAGCTGTCCATCCTCTGCGGCGCCGAGATCGGGGTCGTCGTATTCTCCCCCGCCGGCAAGGCCTTCTCCTTCGGCCACCCGTCGGTCGACGCGGTCTTCGACCGCTTCCTCACGGGCAACCCCCACCACGGCAACAGCGGGGGGCCCGCGGCGGACTCGCGGCGCGGGGCGGTCGTGCGCGAGCTGAACCGCCAGTACATGGAGCTGCATGGGCTGGTGGACGCGGAGAGGAAGCGGCGGGAGGCCCTGGAGGAGGCCATGAAGGGGGAGCAGGGGGGCCGCCCCTACTGGTGGGACAACAACGTGGACTCCCTCGCCCTGGAGGATCTGGAGGAGTACGAGAAGAAGCTGCTGGAGCTGAGGAACAATGTCGCCAAGGTTGCTGATCAGCTGCTGCATGAGGCCATGGCTCGCAAGCAGCAGCAGCACCATCACCACCACCACCAGCAGCAGCAGCAGCAGTTTCCGATGGTCGGCGCTGCCGTCGCTCTCCCTGGGCCCTTCGCCATTAAGAACGAGGATGCCATCCATCCTTCTCTTGGTGGCGGGTTGGGTTTCGGGCATGGCTTCTTCTGATGGATCCAATGGGTTTTCGCCTGTTTTCCTTGATCTCTTTTCCATAGAAGATCTGAAAAAACAATAATAAGTCTTCGTTAGCGACATGTAGTGGGCTTCATCTCCCAGGTTCTTACGTCCATCTTGTCTGTCGAGTCCTGTATCGGAACACTATATATGTTCCAGGGCTGGTGGCAGCATGAAACGTGCTATTTCCCTTCTGATGAATTAGTATATATGTCTACTGCTATAAAACTTGATATCTAATATTATTGATATTCTATCATGCGTAGCAGAACAAGGATCGAACTTGCTAGAG